>NW_027013785.1:7500-15217 GCF_036934945.1 Oncorhynchus masou masou | reverse complement strand
TGTGTGTGTAACGGGTTTCTTCCAACTCCTCCTCTGACGAAGAGGTGGAACAAGGATCGGACCAAAATTCAGCATGGTTAGTTAGATACATCTTTAATGATGAAGAAAACATGAACAATACAAAACAACAAACGTCGAAACCCGAAACAGCCCTGACTGGTGCAACAAACACAGAGACAGGAACAATCACCCACAAACACACAGTGAAACCCAGGCTACCTAAATATGGTTCCCAATCAGAGACAACGATAATCACCTGACTCTGATTGAGAACCGCCTCAGGCAGCCATAGACTAATCTATACACCCCACACCACCCCAAGATGAAACACACTACAAATAAACCCATGTCACACCCTGGCCTGACCCAATAAATGAAGATAACATAATAAATATAGACCAGGGCGTGACAGTGTGTGTGTGAGTGTGTGTGTGCGTGTGTGTTACCTGAGTGCTGGTCTCCTGGTCCATTATTAGGAGCAGTGTCTGCTGTCTCTTCTCTCTTGGTGCTGGTCTCACCGTCTCTCTGGGTGTCTGCACTGACGTAGATATCCACAATCCTCTCCTTCATCTCACCTCTGTCAAACTTGACCTTCTTGTTCATATCTGGCTCAGCATAGATGGCTTCAGACATCTCCAACAACTTACTGTGTTTTCTGTCCATACTCAGGTTCTGGTCCTATCATTGACCCTGGGTCTGTTTCTGTCTCCGCTCTGTCTCAGACTAACTGTTTAAGATGGCATCACCAGAATAAAAGGAAAATGTCAAAAGAGGAAGATGACGAAATGGTAACATGGTGGTTGAGGTTGGGAAATGTTTTTCTTCTTTAAATCTAGACACATAGGATGCTGATAAATAGTGATTACATAAATATGTTCATACAGAATATGTTGTGTGTCATTTGCTGTTGTGGCAGTGGAGTTGCTCAGTTTGTAGCTAATCTCCACATTTTGCCATGAGGCTGAGAGAAAATGTTACCATTTTAGAGCTCAGAAGCTGGTTCTCTATTTAGTCAGATTGTTGTAACTGGTCTGTAGCTGGTTTGTCTCTTTAGTCAGGGTATTGTAGCTGGTCTCTCTGCAGTCAGGCTGTCTTAGCTAGTCTGTAGTTGGTCTCTCTCTTCAGTCAGGTTGTTATAACTGGTCTGTAGCTGGTCTCTCTCTTCAGTCAGGTTGTTGTAACTGGTCTGTTGTCTTAACTAGTCTGTAGTTGGTATCGTTCCTCAGTAAGGGTGTTGTAACTGTCATGTAACTGGCCTTTCTGCAGATGTGTTGAGGTGCTGGTGTCACGCCCTGGTCTATATTTATTATGTTATCTTCATTTATTGAGTCAGGCCAGGGTGTGACATGGGTTTATTTGTAGTGTGTTTCGTCTTGGGGTTGTGTGGGGTGTATAGATTAGTCTTAGTCAGGTGATTATCGTTGTCTCTGATTGGGAACCCTATTTAGGTAGCCTGGGTTTCACTGTGTGTTTGTGGGTGATTGTTCCTGTCTCTGTGTTTGTTGCACCAGTCAGGGCTGTTTCGGTTTTTGGACGTTTGTTGTTTTGTATTGTTCGTGTTTCGTCATAATTAAAGATGTATCGAACGAACCATGTTGCATTTTGGTCTGATCCTTATTCCACCTCTTCGTCAGAGAAGGAGGTAGAAGAAAGCCGTACAGCTGGTCTCACCGTCTGTCAGGGTCTCTGCACTGATGTAGATATCCACAATCCTCTCCTCCATCTCACCTCTGTCAAACCTTAATGGTCATATCTGGCTTTGTATAGATGGCCTCCAACATGTTCAACAATGTTCATTGACTAAAGCTACAGTGTCTTATTAAAGCAAGGTTTCCCAAGCTCAGTCCTGGGGCCCCCCTTAGTGAACATTTAGGGTTTTGCCCTAGCACTACACAGCCGATTCAAATAACCAACTCATTTTCAAGCTTTGATGTTTTGAGTCACTTGTGTAGTGCTAGGGTAAAAAACTCATCGTGTACCCAGGGAAGAGCCCCCAGTACAGAGAGTCTGAGTCTGAAGATGACTGCTTTTAACCCTGTTGTAGATGGAGATTTGTGGAACAGTAACATGTCCTGTCTGGTTATACAGTAACATGTCCTGGCTGGTTATACAGTAACATGTCCTGGCTGGTTATACAGTAACATGTCCTGGCTGGTTATACAGTAACATGTCCTGGCTGGTTATACAGTAACATGTCCTGGCTGGTTATACAGTAACATGTCCTGGCTGGTTATACAGTATCATGTCCTGGCTGGTTATACAGTAGCATGTCCTGGCTGGTTATACAGTAACATGTCCTGGCTGGTTATACAGTAACATGTCCTGGCTGGTTATACGGTAACATATCCTGGCTGGTTATACAGTAACATGTCCTGGCTGGTTATACAGTAACATGTCCTGGCTGGTTATACAGTAACTATGTCCTGGCTGGTTATACAGTAACATGTCCTGGCTGGTTATACAGTGACATGTCCTGGCTGGTTATACAGTAACATGTCTGGCTGGTTATACAGTAACATGTCATAGGTGGTTATACAGTAACATGTCCTGTCTGGTTATACAGTAACATGCACTGGCTGGTTATACAGTAACATGTCCTGGCTGGTTAGCACAGTAACATGTCCTGGCTGGTTATACAGTAACATGTCCTGTCTGGTTATACAGTAGCATGTCCTGGCTGGTTATACAGTAACATGTCCTGGCTGGTTATACAGTAACATGTTGGCTGGTTATACAGTAACATGTCCTGGCTGTTATACAGTAACATCCTGGCTGGTTATACAGTAACATGTCATAGGTGGTTATACTAACATGTCC
This sequence comes from Oncorhynchus masou masou, assembly GCF_036934945.1. Lineage (NCBI taxonomy): Eukaryota > Metazoa > Chordata > Actinopteri > Salmoniformes > Salmonidae > Oncorhynchus > Oncorhynchus masou. The sequence goes on along the minus strand of NW_027013785.1, from coordinate 12,400 downwards.
TGTCTGGTTATACAGTAACATGTCCTGGCTGGTTATACAGTAACATGTCCTGGCTGGTTATACAGTAACATGTCCTGGCTGGTTATACAGTATCATGTCCTGTCTGGTTATACAGTAACATGTCCTGGCTGGTTATACAGTAACATGTCCTGGCTGGTTATACAGTAACATGTCCTGGCTGGTTATACAGTAACATGTCCTGGCTGGTTATACAGTAACATGTCCTGGCTGTTATACAGTAACATATCCTGGCTGGTTATACAGTAACATGTCCTGGTGTCCTGGCTTATACAGTAACATGTCTGTCTGGTTATACAGTAACATGTCCTGGCTGGTTATACAGTAACATGTCTGTCTGGTTATACAGGAACATGTCCTGGCTGGTTATACAGTAACATGTCTATTGGTTATACAGTAACATGTCCTGGCTGGTTTATGCAATGTGTCCTGTCTGGTTATACAGTAACATGTCCCTGGCTGGTTGTACTGTAACATGTCCCTGGCTGGTTATACAGTAACATGTCATAGGTGGTTATACAGTAACATGTCCTGTCTGGTTATACAGTAACATGCCCTGGCTGGTTATACAGTAACATGTCCAGGCTGGTTTTACAGTAACATGTCCTGGCTGGTTATACAGTAACATGTCCTGGCTGGTTTTACAGTAACATGTCCTGGCTGGTTATACGGTGACATGTCGAGCCTGGTTTACAGTAACATGTCCTGGCTGGTTATACAGTAACACATCCTGGCTGGTTATACAGTAACTTTTTCTGGCTGGTTGTACAGTATGTCCTGCTAGTTGTCAGTAACATGTCCTGGCTGATTATACAGTAACATATCCTGGCTGGTTATACAGTAACATGTCCTGTCTGGTTATACAGTAACATATCCTGGCTGGTTATACAGTAACATGTCCTGTCTGGTTATACAGTAACATATCCTGGATGGTTATGCACAGTAACATGTCCTGGCTGCTTTTACAGGAACATGTCCTGAGCTGGTTATACAGTAACATGTCCTGTCTGGTTATACAGTAACATGTCCTGGCTGGTTATACAGTAACATGTCCTGTCTGGTTATACAGTAACATATCCTGGCTGGTTATACAGTAACATGTCCTGTGGTTATACAGTAACATGTCCTGGCTGCTTTTACAGTAACATGTCCTGGCTGGTTATACAGTAACATGTCCTGTCTGGTTATGCAGTAACATGTCCTGGCTGGTTATACAGTAACATGTCCCTGTCTGGTTATACAGTAACATATCCCTGGCTGGTTATACAGTAACTTATGTCTGGCTGGTTATACAGTAACATGTCCTGGCTGGTTATACAGTAACATGTCCTGGCTGGTTATACAGTAACATGTCCTGTCTGGTTATACAGTAACATGTCCTGGCTGGTTGTACTGTAACATGTCCTGGCTGGTTATACAGTAACATGTCATAGGTGGTTATACAGTAACATGTCCTGTCTGGTTATACAGTAACATGTCCTGGCTGGTTATACAGTAACATGTCCTGGCTGGTTTAGCCTGGTTTTACAGTAACATGTCCTGGCTGGTTTACAGTAACATGTCTGGCTGGTTATACAGTGAATGTCGGGCCTGGTACATCATGTCCTGGCTGGTTATACAATGTTACATCCCTGGCTAGTTATACTTTTTTCCTGGCTGGTTGTACAGTAACATGTCCCTGCTGGTTATCCAGTAACATGTCCCTGGCTAGTTATACAGTAACATGTCTGGCTGGTTATACAGTAACATGTCCCTGGCTGGTTATACAATAACATGTCCTGGCTGGTTATATAGTAACATGTCCTGGCTGGTTACACAGTAACATGTCCTGTCTGGTAATACAGTAACATGTCCTGGCTAGTAATACAGTACCATGTCCTGGCTGGTTATACAGTAACATGTGCTGGCTGGTTATACAGTAACATGTCCTGTCTGGTTTTACAGTAACATGTCCTGGCTGGTTTTACAGTAACATGTCCTGGCTGGTTATACAGTAACATATCGAGCCTGGTTTACAATAACATGTCCTGGCTGGTTATACAGTAACATCCTGGCTGGTTACACAGTTACTTATCCTGGTTGGTTGTGCAGTAACATGTGTCCTGCTGGTTGTCAGTAACATGTCGTGGCTGGTTATACAGTAACATGTCCTGGCTGGTTATACAGTAACATGTCCTGGCTGGTTATACAGTAACATGTCCTGGCTGGTTATACAGTAACATGTCCTGGCTGGTTATGATAACATGTCCTGGCTGGTTATACAGTAACATGTCCTGGCTGGTTATACAGTAACATGTCCTGTCTGGTTATACAGTAACATGTCCTGGCTGGTTATACAGTAACATGTCCTGGCTGGTTATAGTTGGGACACTTTCTTCTTCTTTTCACCTTGTTATCTGATTCCTGAATAACTTCCTGGTCGACTGGGGGAAGTTCCACCCACATACTGTTCCACCCACATACAAACATAGGCACAGACACATGCACACACACATGTATACACACACACACACACACGATAACAAATGCACTATACACACACTTACACATGGATATTGAGTTGCAGATATGTTGTAGTAGATTAGGGGCCTGAGGGCACACACTTAATGTGTTGTGAAATCTGTTGTAAATGTATTGTAATGTTGTTCAAATTGTTTGTTTCTTATTTTTGCTGGAACCCAGGAAGAGTAGCTGCTGTCTTGGCAGGAACTAATTGGGATCCATAATAAATACAAATTCATGCACCAGACACACAGACCGTCTTTTATGATCTCTTACATCCAATATGTTAATCAGTGATATAGAATAGTATCTTAATAATGTCTCTGGATCATTTTAAAAATGACGAACAACCAGACCCTGGTTTAAATACTATTTTAAATCTGTTAAATACTTTGAGTGTTTGGGGCTAATCTGTTGGTTCCATTAAGCCAGGCAAGCTCAACCAACAGCTAAATGATTTGGGTTTTATTCATTAGGCACCAAACGGGAGAAAGCAAACCGAAACAGAGAGTGACTAACTGTACCTGTCCAATAAGAATAACATGTTTTCATTGCCAAACATTTGACTATGGTGTCTCCTAATGACTACGTGACCCAGGTCTGATAATAACCACTAACCACTGACAGACAGGAAGCTGTTTTTAAAGGAAGACAGTGGTATGGCTAAATATGAGTTGGCACAGCAATGCATGCTGAAATGAACTGCAATTACAATACAATAGGAGTTCCAGCAATAAGTTCCCTAAACTTACTGTGTCCCAAATGGAACCCTTTTTCCTACATAGTGATGGAACCTGGTCAAAAGTAGTTCACTATACAGGGAATATGGTGCCATTTGAGACATGTCCTTAATGTCATTATTCACATTCTATGTAGGTCTTATGTACTGCATCTGTCCTGAAAACACAGGACACGTTTCATCCATGGATATAAAGTCACCACAAGTACCACAGGACTTATATACAGATAAAGGCTTCATTTTAACCTTCAAGAACATCATTTTATTAAATCATAAAACATTTATAATCTGTTCAATTTCTGACTTGGTTAAAATTAGGTGAAGGTTAGGGTCAAGGTAAGGGTCAGTTTTAGGTTTTGTTTATAATCTGCTTGTCAATGGGATACTGGTCAGAAAAGTCCCTCATGTTGGGTATAATACCTTCTTTATTAAGTGTTTGTCTCCCCCTACTGGCTGTTTTCTACAAGCTCAGTTTCTTCCTTCAATTACTGTTAGCTTGACCCATAGTGATAGATAGAGGACTCATCTTAATATTTGAAAATGTGGGTAGCGCCATTGAGGCTACAACCCATATGAAAACCCACCCAGTTAAAAAGTTTGACTACTTTAAAATGGTGGAAGCCCAGGTTTTTTTCTCTGTGGAGAGGAAGTGGGAATTGGAATCAAGGTATTAAGTATCTGCTCTGTTGAAGAGCAAAGGTGAACACATTGAGAAACTGAGCAACAAACCGTTGCCTGAAGATGGCCTCTCTTCAGTCAGTCAGGTTGTTGTAACTGGTCTGTAACAGAGGAGGAACTTAGCTACTGTACACAGATAACATCTGAATTTGGAACTTGTTGTGAAAGTCTGATATAGTGTAATGATTAGACAAGAATACACTCTGAATAGTCTCAGGGAACGATGTTGCGATTGACTTGTAGAACACACAGCATCCCAAAGCTCACAAAACGTACTGAACGTACAAAGCCCACAGCAACCATCCTATAGAGTGTTCTCGCTGAATCCTCAGGTCCTGAGGAGATACACATGATGTGAGAACACACACATACCCACACACACACACACACACACACACACACACACACACACACACACACACACACACACACACACACACACACAAATGTACACATGCATGCACGGATACATACATGCACACACACACACACACACACACACACACACACACACACACACACACACACACACACACACACACACACACACACACACACACACACACACATACATATAAGAGGGTGGGGGTGTGACATAATCAGCCACAATAGGACTGTTTCTCACAGCTGTTTTATAATATAAAGTCTACCAATCATTTCTTAAAGATGAAAAATTATAAATGCCTCATGAAATTAGTTAAGCAGTCATGTGTGTGTGTGTCTGTTTGTGTCTCTGGAGACGTAATGACTGTTTGTTTTCAAAGGTCAACTGATTCACAAAGAACACCTTGTCTCAGTCTCAGAGCCAAAAGCAGAGCAGAGTTACACATGCAGGAGACAAAAGTGGTTTCATAGAGGCCCGTCCGAAAGAGAAAATGTACAGTGAACGGCTGTAAGGGTTCTTCGAGGGGTAGTGGGTTACATGGTCTGTTACACATTACGGTATTCGGTCCTGTGTGGCTC
>NW_027013785.1:0-2500 GCF_036934945.1 Oncorhynchus masou masou | reverse complement strand
TCTTCTTCCTTCTTTCCTTCTACCCTCCTATTCTTCTTTCCTTCTTTCCTTCTACCCTCCTATTCTTCTTTCCTTCTTTCCTTCTACCCTCCTATTCTTCTTTCCTTCTTTCCTTCTACCCTTCTACCCTCCTATTCTTCTTTCCTTCTACCCTCCTATTCTTCTTTCCTTCTTTCCTTCTACCCTCCTATTCTTCTTTCCTTCTTTCCTTCTACCCTCCTATTCTTCTTTCCTTCTTTCCTTCTACCCTTCTACCCTCCTATTCTTCTTTCCTTCTACCCTCCTATTCTTCTTTCCTTCTTTCCTTCTACCCTCCTATTCTTCTTTCCTTCTTTCCTTCTACCCTCCTATTCTTCTTTCCTTCTTTCCTTCTACCCTCCTATTCTTCTTTCCTTCTTTCCTTCTACCCTCCTATTCTTCTTTCCTTCTTTCCTTCTACCCTCCTATTCTTCTTCCTTCTTTCCTTCTACCCTCCTATTCTTCTTTCCTTCTTTCCTTCTACCCTCCTATTCTTCTTTCCTTCTTTCCTTCTACCCTCCTATTCTTCTTTCCTTCTTTCCTTCTACCCTTCTACCCTCCTATTCTTCTTTCCTTCTACCCTCCTATTCTTCTACCCTTCTACCCTCCTATTCTTCTTTCCTTCTACCCTCCTATTCTTCTTTCCTTCTACCCTCATATTCTTCTTTCCTTCTTTCCTTCTACCCTCCTATTCCTCTTTCCTTCTTTCCTTCTACCCTCCTATTCTTCTTTCCTTCTTTCCTTCTACCCTCCTATTCTTCTTTCCTTCTTTCCTTCTACCCTCCTATTCTTCTTTCCTTCTTTCCTTCTACCCTCCTATTCTTCTTTCCTTCTTTCCTTCTACCCTCCTATTCTTCTTCCTTCTTTCCTTCTACCCTCCTATTCTTCTTTCCTTCTTTCCTTCTACCCTCCTATTCTTCTTTCCTTCTTTCCTTCTACCCTTCTACCCTCCTATACTTCTTTCCTTCTACCCTCCTATTCTTCTTTCCTTCTTTCCTTCTACCCTCCTATTCTTCTTCCTTCTACCCTCCTATTCTTCTTTCCTTCTACCCTCCTATTCTTCTTTCCTTCTTCCTTCTACCCTCCTATTCTTCTTTCCTTCTTTCCTTCTACCCTCCTATTCTTCTTTCCTTCTTTCCTTCTACCCTCCTATTCTTCTTTCCTTCTTCCTTCTTCTTCTACCCTCCTTCATTCTTCTTCCTTCTACCCTCCTATTCTTCTTTCCTTCTACCCTCCTATTCTTCTTTCCTTCTTCCTTCTACCCTCCTATTCTTCTTCCTTCTACCCTTCTACCCTCCTATTCTTCTTTCCTTCTACCCTCCTATTCTTCTTTCCTTCTTTCCTTCTACCCTTCTACCCTCCTATTCTTCTTTCCTTCTACCCTCCTATTCTTCTTTCCTTCTTTCCTTCTACCCTTCTACCCTCCTATTCTTCTTTCCTTCTACCCTCCTATTCTTCTTTCCTCCCTTCTACCCTCCTTTCTTCTTCCCCCTTCTCCCTCCTCCCTCTATTCTTCTTCCTTCTCCCTTCTACCCTCCTATCTCTTCCCTCTTCCTTCTTTCCTTCTACCCTCCTACTTCTTCTTTCCTTCTTTCCTTCTACCCTCTCTACTTCTTCTTTCCTTCTTTCCTTCTACCCTCCTATTCTTCTTTCCTTCTTTCCTTCTACCCTCCCTATTCTTCTTTCCTTCTTTCCTTCTACCCTCCTATTCTTCTTTCCTTCTACCCTCCTATTCTTCTTTCCTTCTACCCTCCTATTCTTCTTTCCTTCTACCCTCCTATTCTTCTACCCTCCTATTCTTCTTTCCTTCTTTCCTTCTACCCTCCTATTCTTCTTTCCTTCTTTCCTTCTACCCTTCTACCCTCCTATTCTTCTTTCCTTCTACCCTCCTATTCTTCTTTCCTTCTACCCTCCTATTCTTCTTTCCTTCTTTCCTTCTACCCTTCTGCCCTCCTATTCTTCTTTCCTTCTACCCTCCTATTCTTCTACCCTTCTACCCTCCTATTCTTCTTTCCTTCTACCCTCCTATTCTTCTTTCCTTCTACCCTCCTATTCTTCTTTCCTTCTACCCTCCTATTCTTCTTTCCTTCTTTCCTTCTACCCTCCTATTCTTCTTTCCTTCTTTCCTTCTACCCTCCTATTCTTCTTTCCTTCTTTCCTTCTACCCTCCTATTCTTCTTTCCTTCTTTCCTTCTACCCTCCTATTCTTCTTTCCTTCTTCCTTCTACCCTCCTATTCTTCTTTCCCTTCTTTCCTTCTACCCTCCTATTCTTCTTTCCTTCTACCCTCCTATTCTTCTTTCCTTCTACCCTCCTATTCTTCTTTCCTTCTTTCCTTCTTTCTTTCTGTCTTTCTTTCTTAATTTCTCAGGAAATGGATCTGCATTCCAACCCACACAGGAAGCGAACAGGTCAGGAAAACGTACCAAGACACTAGAGAGGAGAGGTTACAGACGGAGGTTCAAATAACTCAGCTGGATAAA
>NW_027013784.1:221534-387541 GCF_036934945.1 Oncorhynchus masou masou | reverse complement strand
AAACACTGCTGTAGAGTACTGTTGGTGGTACTGGAGGAGAAGAGCACTGCTGTAAGTGTGTTGGGGGTACTGGAGGACTGGAGCTGGGAAACACTGGGCTATGCTATGGTCGTATGGTTGTGTGCTGGATGTATTCTTTGATGTGCATCGTGTCGTGGTGCTGGTGCCCAGTATTTTCCCAGGCTTGCAGAGACAGATTTGTATTTACCCTCAGCCCACTCTCTCTCCTCCTCTCTCTCCTCCTCTCCCTCCACTCTGATCTCTTAGTCACAAAGCCTACTTAACCCTTACCCAGCTCTCTGTAAACACTTTTGCAACACACTGCCTGCCTGTCTACCCACTCTCAGTTAGGACTGCGTCTCACAGTTGTTGTTTTCACTCCTACAGTTTGATCCACCTGTTAGAAGAGAATAACCCCTTCCTCATTGTTACCTCGTGTTCAGCTTCAGTCTCATCGCTTTTATTTAATGAAATATGCAAAACATTGAGCGTTCTTTAACAAAGTCAAAGCTGCTACAGTCTGTACAGCCTGTTCTATGCAGGAGCTAGTATGATGTGAGCGTATTGGCTGAAAGATATAGCTCTGTAAAGTACTACCGCACCACAGAATGTGTTACTTCACAATAGGACCAGTAGTGAGGGTAATGCAACTGAATGATGTGGAATGGGTATCACATGGTTCTCCCACGGTGGTGTCTGGTCTTTCCTTATTATATGAGGTCACTCCTGTCCTGGGATCAGATATCTTGGGAGTGTGGTGGAAGTGTTGGATCACACACACACATGAAATAATATCACTAGCTACAGTAGCAGAGTAGACATGATACAGATAGGAAACAGCAGTGGTGGAAAAAGGACCCAATTGTCATACTTGAGTAAAAGTAAAGATACCTTAATAGAAAATGACTTAAGTAAAAGTGAAAGTCACCCTGTAAAATACTACTTATGTAAAAGTCAAAGTATTTGATTTTAAATATACTTAAATATCAAAAGTAAATGTAAAAGTATAAATCATTTCAGATTCTTTATATTAAGCAAACCAGACGGCAGGGGCACACTCCAGCACTCAGACATCATTTAAAAACAAAGCATGTGTTCAGTGAGTCTGCCAGATCAGAAGCAGTAGGGGTGACCAGGGATGTTCTCTTGATTATGTGTGAATTAGACTATTTTCTTGTCCTGCTAAGTATTAAACATGTAATGAGTAATTTTGGGGGTCAGGGAAAATGTATGGAGTAAAAAGTACATTATTTAGTGAAGTAAAAGTAGAAGTTGTCAAAAATAAAGATAGTAAAGTAAACTGTAGAGTCCTTTATGACTGGTGTTGTGCTACTGCACTGTAGGGTCCTTTTGACAGGGGTTGTGCTACTGCACTGTAGGGTCCTTTATGACAGGGGTGGTCCTACTGCACATGGGAATGTTGTTTCTTTCTCTCCAAAGCTCTAGGTATTTGGTCACTGCTCTGGGAGATGTATCTGGAACGTGAGTCTGGCCTATATTACCTTAGACATCCTATTCAATTAGAGTTTGAAATGATGATATAGGGCTCTCTCATTGTCTAGTGTACACTGTGTCCAACCTTTACATGTGCCTGGTTGGTGTGTCAAGGTCCTCTCTATCATGTACGATAATCCCTCAAGGATTGTGGCAGTAAGATAACTTTTTTAAATAATTGATTATCTCTTGCACAGATATGCAAAAATGTCTCCTTTCCTCATTGCCTATTCACACTGTTACCGCCTCGGGATGCCAAAGTCAGTCCACAGATGAGGTTTTAAAAACGACTACAGTACAATGAATTATAGATGAATTGACTAGAATTTGTCTGACTATCAATATCCTTTTCATGTTGCTCATCTGAGTGCTGTTTGCATCAAGCTTCCTTGTACCGTCGTTGTAATCCATTGTTTTGGAACCTGGTTTTCCCTCATCAAAATCCTCTCCTGATGCCGACTTCGATTCCAATATAACCCAGCAAAGAACTGGAATTGCCTGCTGGTACAGGAAACATTGCCACCTTAATGGAATTTGGTAGTGTTGCATTTTATGCGACACTAGTTTTTGAGTACTGTTTTAGTTTTGAGTACTGTGTACTTTCTCTGTTGTTTGGAAAACCAGCAGGCACTGGTACAGTCGCCCTACGACAGCTCTGACATGTGTCACTCCTGCATTCAACCCCTGCAGTGACACTTTAAGGCATTGACTGATTGAACACATTGGTTCCTCTAACCCTCTGCTAGATCAGGTTGAACACATTGGTTCCTCTAACCCTCTGCTAGATCAGGTTGAACACATTGGTTCCTCTAACCCTCTGCTAGATCAGGTTGAACACATTGGTTCCTCTAACCCTCTGCTAGATCAGGTTGAACACATGGCTTCCTCTAACACTCTGCTAGATTAGGTTGAACACATTGGTTCCTCTAACCCTCTGCTAGATCAGGTTGAACACATTGGTTCCTCTAACCCTCTGCTAGATCAGGTTGAACACATTGGTTCCTCTAACACTCTGCTAGATCAGGTTGAACACATTGGTTCCTCTAACCCTCTGCTAGATCAGGTTGAACACATTGGTTCCTCTAACACTCTGCTAGATCAGGTTGAACACATTGGTTCCTCTAACCCTCTGCTAGATCAGGTTGAACACATTGGTTCCTCTAACACTCTGCTAGATCAGGTTGAACACATTGGTTCCTCTAACACTCTGCTAGATCAGGTTGAACACATTGGTTCCTCTAACACTCTGCTAGATCAGGTTGAACACATTGGTTCCTCTAACCCTCTGCTAGATCAGGTTGAACACATTGGTTCCTCTAACACTCTGCTAGATCAGGTTGAACACATTGGTTCCTCTAACCCTCTGCTAGATCAGGTTGAACACATGGCTTCCTCTAACACTCTGCTAGATCAGGTTGAACACATTGGTTCCTCTAACACTCTGCTAGATCAGGTTGAACACATTGGTTCCTCTAACACTCTGCTAGATCAGGTTGAACACATTGGTTCCTCTAACCCTCTGCTAGATCAGGTTGAACACATTGGTTCCTCTAACACTCTGCTAGATCAGGTTGAACACATTGGTTCCTCTAACACTCTGCTAGATCAGGTTGAACACATTGGTTCCTCTAACACTCTGCTAGATCAGGTTGAACACATTGGTTCCTCTAACACTCTGCTAGATCAGGTTGAACACATTGGTTCCTCTAACCCTCTGCTAGATCAGGTTGAACACATTGGTTCCTCTAACCCTCTGCTAGATCAGGTTGAACACATTGGTTCCTCTAACATCAACTGGAATCAGACATTTCTCCTCAGAATAAGTGAAAGACTGGTGTTGCCATAGAGATTGCTATAGCACAGTGTTTCTCTGGGAACTGGAAAAACATGCATTTACTTACATGGCTCTAGGTGAACGGCTTAATGAGACAATTTAAAATAACTGTTGGAATCGATCTAAAAGATAAGATCACTGCAGCAGTGCAGCAGAACACTTTAACATTTATAATCATACAGTTTGTAGTGGAATTGAACTAGCAATAATAAACACTGTGTCTGGCTGCAGTGCAGTATGTCTGGCTGCAGTGCAGTATGTCTGGCTGCTGTACAGTATGTCTGGCTGCAGTGCAGTATGTCTGGCTGCAGTGCAGTATGTCTGGCTGCAGTACAGTATGTCTGGCTGCAGTGCAGTATGTCTGGCTGCAGTACAGTATGTCTGGCTGCAGTGCAGTATGTCTGGCTGCAGTGCAGTATGTCTGGCTGCAGTGCAGTATGTCTGGCTGCAGTGCAGTATGTCTGGCTGCAGTGCAGTATGTCTGGCTGCAGTGCAGTATGTCTGGCTGCTGTGCAGTATGTCTGGCTGCAGTGCAGTATGTCTGGCTGTAGTGCAGTATGTCTGGCTGCAGTGCAGTATGTCTGGCTGCAGTGCAGTATGTCTGGCTGCAGTGCAGTATGTCTGGCTGCATGTCTGGTGTGCAGTATGTCTGGCTGCAGTGCAGTATGTCTGGCTGCAGTGCAGTATGTCTGGCTGCAGTGCAGTATGTCTGGCTGCAGTGCAGTATGTCTGGCTGCAGTGCAGTATGTCTGGCTGCAGTGCAGTATGTCTGGCTGCAGTGCAGTATGTCTGGCTGCAGTGCAGTATGTCTGGCTGCAGTATGTCTGGCTGCAGTAGAGTACGTCTGGCTGCAGTGCAGTGTGTCTGGCTGCAGTAGAGTACGTCTGGCTGCAGTGCAGTGTGTCTGGGTGCAGTCCAGTATGTCTGGCTGCAGTATGTCTGGCTGCAGTGCAGTATGTCTTGCTGCTGAACAGTATGTCTGGTTGCAGTATGTCTGGCTGCAGTATGTCTGGCTGCAGTATGTCTAGCTACTGTATGTCTGGCTGCTGTATGTCTGGCTGCAGTGCAGTATGCCTGGCTACTGTATGTCTGGCTGCTGTTCGTCTGGTTGCAGTACAGTATGCCTGGCTGCAGTATGCCTGGCTGCAGTACATCTGGCTGCTGTATGTATTGCTGCAATGCAGTATGCCTGGCTGCAGTACGTCTGGCTGCTGTACAGTACGTCTGGCTGCAGTACAGTATGTCTGGCTGCTGTATGTCTGGCTGCTGTATGTTTGGCTGCAGTAAGTCTGGCTGCAGTATGCCTGGCTGCAGTATGTCTGGCTGCAGTATGTCTGGCTGCAGTATGTCTGGCTGCAGTATGTCTGGCTGCAGTATGTCTGGCTGCAGTACAGTATGTCTGGCTGCAGTACAGTATGTCTGGCTGCAGTACAGTATGTCTGGCTGCAGTACAGTATGTCTGGCTGCAGTATGCCTGGCTGCGGTATGTCTGGCTGCAGTATGTCTGGCTGCAGTATGTCTGGCTGCAGTATGTCTGTCTGCAGTACAGTATGTCTGGCTGCAGTACAGTATGTCTGGCTGCTGTATGTTTGGCTGCAGTATGTCTGGCTGCACTATGCCTGGCTGCAGTATGTCTGGCTGCAGTACAGTATGTCTGGCTGCAGCACAGTATGTCTGGCTGCTGTATGTCTGGCTGCAGTATGCCTGGCTGCAGTATGCCTGGCTGCAGTATATCTGGCTGCAGTACGTCTGGCTGCAGTATGTCTGGCTGCTCTCTGTCCTTTCATTAGCCCTGATAGTATCTCTTCTAAAGCAGTGGGACTGTCAAGAGCTGCCACAGCGTTTGTGACTGTAGTGTCTTTTTCAGAGAGATGGGCTCATGGAGACTACAGGTCTGCACACAGAGTGAGTGAGTGAGTGAGTGAGTGAGTGAGTGAGTGAGTGAGTGAGTGAGTGAGTGAGTGAGTGAGTGAGTGTGTGTGTGTGTGTGGAGCCACTGTCTCATGGGTTGTGAATGGTGTGTGTGTGTGTTCTGCGCAGACAGATGTGCACAGACAGAAAGACAGAGAGAGATGGAGATAGAGAAAGCACCACTGTAGTCACGTTCCATGTGCTGTGTGTTGTCCCTTCACATGCTAAGTCTCCACTCACAGCACATGCCTGTAGGGTTAAAAACACTGCATCATTTATTTCCTCACAGATTGAAAAAATATACAGAATTCATTTTTATCTGGTGGCGGTAACAGATATACCACTTCCTGTGTCTCCAGGAAACCCAGACACTGTCATGTACTGTCTGGGAGAGCCCATCCCAACTCAACCCCAACAGCTGTTAATATATATATATATCTGGTACTGGAGACTGTTAATATATATATCTGGTACTGGAGACTGTTTAATATATATATATATATCTGGTACTGGAGACTGTTTAATATATATATCTGGTACTGGAGACTGTTTAATATATATATCTATCTGGTACTGGAGACTGTTTAATATATATATCTGGTACTGGAGACTGTTAATATATATATATATATATCTGGTACTGGAGACTGTTTAATATATATATCTGATACTGGAGACTGTATAATATATATATATATATCTGGTACTGGAGACTGTTTAATATATATATATATATATATATCTAATACTGGAGACTGTTTAATATATATATATCTGGTACTGGAGACTGTTTAATATATCTATCTGGTACTGGAGACTGTTTAATATATCTACCTGGTACCGGAAATTGTGTAGGCTCTCTTCAGTTCACAGAAATCAAGGTCTGCATGCCAAATGACACCCAATTCCCCACAGTGCACTGCTTTTGACCAACAGCTGTGCCTCCTGTACTAATCCCTGTGTGTCTAATGTCTTATATAAATGCTAGAAGCCTTGTCAGAATAGTCAGAGGCCAGGGCAGCTTAGCTTGCTCAAGGCCAGGCCTCCAGTCAGCCCTAAGGCTAAGGGGTCCACAGATCGATCATCCAAAGTGGGCAGGAGTGTCTACCCACTCCCCAGGCCCTGAAGGCCTTGAAGGCCATAGTCTGGCTTCGACCACCATCTCTCATTAAGACCAGAGGTTAAAGTGGTCTGTCTGGCCATTTCCCTGCTGGAGGCCTTCAGTTGATCCATGTGGGTTGTTAGGACTGGGATATCACGCTATTGGTCAAGAGGAAGAGGAGGTGGTAACAACGGTTAGATCAGGCCTAACAATTTGTACACTGCATGTCCTCTGGTCTGAATCTGGGGACAGTCCTTTGTAAAAAAAAGGTGTGTTTTGTTGACTGATCTTAGGTCAGTACACACAGTGAATAATCCCTTGTGACGTGTCCCTCTGAAGTGCTCTGACATTGTTAATTCAGGTACATGTATATACCCTGATGAAGACAGCTTGTGTGTTGAAACGTTGGACATAAATGTTTTTGAGCTTCTAGAGTGTGCGGCTCTCCTTTATGTTTTTAAGTGTTCCACTCCGCGAGCCAGCACCTCGCCTGAATACATGTGCGTTTCTTTCGCCTCTACATGACTAACAATAGACACTTAATGGATGACCAGAGGACAGTACATAATGGTCCTGCTGCTCCCTGTTCTGGTGACTATAATGACTACAAGCACCTGGACTGGTTACTAAAACAATCATGGATCTGGACAATAGGATTTGTCATTAGCAGTATGTGTATGCTGTCAGGCTTGAGTGGTCAGTCATGTCATTTGCCCGCTGTTTGTGGCCCTGGGCTCACTGTAGCATGACATGATGCCCCTGGCTAGGAGAAATCACAGAGAACTCACACACACACACACACACACACACACACACACACACACACACACACACACACACACACACACACACACACACACACAGCACCACATGCAAACTGCGTCTGGGACTCTCTGTCCCTCCACATCCTCATTTCCATGAACCAAACTGACATTACCACAGGCATCACTGACCTGCATTCAAATAAACCTTGTGTCACGTGACACAGGATGAAACAACACGATTACTCGGCACACTGACTAGAGAGAGAGAAGAGAGAGAAGTGAGGTGGGGGAATAGTTAAAGACTGATCTCAACACAGTGACACTCTACAGCTAGCTTCCCCCTGATTCACCTTCCTGCCATGCTGTGTGAAAAGAGGGATATTGGAGAGGACTTAACACCTGAACATCAACATGTTGACCCCTGCTGTATTTGTTATAACCCTTCAAACAGAAAGCTATGCTGTTGGCCTTTCCTCTGTGTTGGTTGTTGCCGTCTGTCAGGCACACAATAACACATTTGGAAGAGTCTGCTGTAGGTGAAGCAGTCACTGTGCTTTCCTCCAGACATGTGCACACACACATTCAATCACCTTTCACCCCAGTACACTTCACCTATGTCTCAGTTCATACTGCTGTGTCAAATAGCTAGTGGCCGTTGAGTCAATACCATTTCCTTCCACTCACTAACCCCTAATGCACGTTGAAGTGCTTGGCTTAGGGAGTGGAGGTAGGAGAAGAGTCTGCCTGGTTCCTTCCTGCTGGTGTTGTTGTAGTCTGTCTGGCTGACGTTGAATAGAGACCAGATAATATCAGAGTGGATATCAGGTAGTGGAGACACCATGTCAGACACTGTCTCTAACAACAGAGACACCCTGTCAGACACTGTATCTAACAACAGAGACACCATGTCAGACACTGTCTCTAACAACAGAGACACCCTGTCAGACACTGTCTCTAACAACAGAGACACCCTGTCAGACACTGTATCTAACAACAGAGACACCATGTCAGACACTGTCTCTAACAACAGAGACACCCTGTCAGACACTGTATCTAACAACAGAGACACCATGTCAGACACTGTCTCTAACAACAGAGACACCCTGTCAGACACTGTATCTAACAACAGAGACACCCTGTCAGACACTGTATCTAATAACAGAGACACCCTGTCAGACACTGTCTCTGTTACATTTACATTTACATTTAAGTCATTTAGCAGACGCTCTTATCCAGAGCGACTTACAAATTGTTGTTGTTAGAGACAGTGTCTGACAGGGTGTCTCTGTGGTTAGATACAGTGCCTGACATGGTGTCTCTGTTGTTAGATACAGTGTCTGACATGGTGTCTCTGTTGTTAGATATAGTGTCTGACATGGTGTCTGTTAGATACAGTGTCTGACAGGGTCTCTGTGGTTAGAGACAGTGTCTGACAGGGTGTCTCTGTTGTTAGAGACAGTGTCTGACATGGTGTCTCTGTTGTTAGAGACAGTGTCTGACAGGGTGTCTCTGTTGTTAGATACAGTGTCTGACAGGGTGTCTCTGTTGTTAGATACAGTGTCTGACATGGTGTCTGTTAGATACAGTGTCTGACAGGGTCTCTGTGGTTAGAGACAGTGTCTGACAGGGTGTCTCTGTTGTTAGAGACAGTGTCTGACATGGTGTCTCTGTTGTTAGAGACAGTGTCTGACAGGGTGTCTCTGTTGTTAGAGACAGTGTCTGACATTGTGTCTCTGTTGTTAGAGACAGTGTCTGACAGGGTGTCTCTGTTGTTAGAGACAGTGTCTGACATGGTGTCTCTGTTGTTAGAGACAGTGTCTGACATTGTGTCTCTGTTGTTAGAGACAGTGTCTGACATGGTGTCTCTGTTGTTAGATACAGTGTCTGACAGGGTCTCTGTGGTTAGATACAGTGTTTGACAGGGTGTCTCTGTTATTAGATACAGTGTCTGACATTGTGTCTCTGTTGTTAGAGACAGTGTCTGACAGGGTGTCTCTGTTATTAGATACAGTGTCTGACAGGGTGTCTCTGTTGTTAGATATAGTGTCTGACATGGTGTCTCTGTTGTTAGATACAGTGTCTGACAGGGTCTCTGTTGTTAGATACAGTGTCTGACATGGTGTCTCTGTTGTTAGAGACAGTGTCTGACAGGGTGTCTCTGTGGTTAGATACAGTGCCTGACAGGGTGTCTCTGTTGTTAGATACAGTGTCTGACAGGGTGTCTCTGTTGTTAGATATAGTGTCTGACATGGTGTCTCTGTTGTTAGATACAGTGTCTGACAGGGTCTCTGTTGTTAGATACAGTGTCTGACATGGTGTCTCTGTTGTTAGAGACAGTGTCTGACAGGGTGTCTCTGTGGTTAGATACAGTGCCTGACAGGGTGTCTCTGTTGTTAGATACAGTGTCTGACAGGGTGTCTCTGTTGTTAGATATAGTGTCTGACATGGTGTCTCTGTTGTTAGATACAGTGTCTGACAGGGTCTCTGTTGTTAGATACAGTGTCTGACATGGTGTCTCTGTTGTTAGAGACAGTGTCTGACAGGGTGTCTCTGTGGTTAGATACAGTGCCTGACAGGGTGTCTCTGTTGTTAGATACAGTGTCTGACAGGGTGTCTCTGTTGTTAGATACAGTGTCTGACATGGTGTCTCTGTTGTTAGAGATGACATGGTGTCTGTTAGATATGGTGTCTGTTGTTAGATACAGTGTCTGACATGGTGTCTCTGTTGTTAGAGATACAGTGTCTGACATGGTGTCTCTGTTGTTAGAGACAGTGTCTGACAGTTAGATACAGTGTCTCTCTGTTGTTAGAGACAGTGTCTGACATGGTGTCTCTGTTGTTAGATACAGTGTCTGACATGGTGTCTCTGTTGTTAGAGACAGTGTCTGACATGGTGTCTCTGTTGTTAGATACAGTGTCTGACATGGTGTCTCTGTTGTTAGAGACAGTGTCTGACAGGGTCTCTGTTGTTAGATACAGTGTCTGACAGGGTCTCTGTGGTTAGATACAGTGTCTGACAGGGTCTCTGTGGTTAGATACAGTGTCTGACAGGGTCTCTGGGTTAGATACTGACAGGGTCTCTGTTGTTAGAGACAGTGTCTGACAGGGTCTCTGTTGTTAGATACAGTGTCTGACAGGGTCTCTGTTGTTAGATACAGTGTCTGACAGGGTGTCTCTGTTGTTAGAGACAGTGTCTGACAGGGTCTCTGTTGTTAGATACAGTGTCTGACAGGGTCTCTGTTGTTAGATACAGTGTCTGACAGGGTCTCTGTGGTTAGATACAGTGTCTGACAGGGTGTCTCTGTTGTTAGATACAGTGTCTGACAGGGTCTCTGTGGTTAGATACAGTGTCTGACATGGTGTCTGTTAGATACAGTGTCTGACAGGGTCTCTGTTGTTAGATACAGTGTCTGACAGGGTCTCTGTGGTTAGATACAGTGTCTGACAGGGTCTCTGTTGTTAGATACAGTGTCTGACAGGGTCTCTGTTGTTAGATACAGTGTCTGACAGGGTCTCTGTGGTTATATATACAGTGTTGTACTCTGAGTTATCACAGCACTGATCTTAGTTTCAGTGTGTGTTTATGAAAGGAGAGCGAGGCACTGAACCCTAATTGCTCCTGTAAGTCTCTCTGGATGAGAGTGTCTGCTAAATCACTCATGTAAATGTAAACACAGGACTACATGTAAAACAGGGAATTTAACTGTGGGTCATTGATCCGTGTTGGGATCCATGTTTTGGGGGAAAAGGAAGTCTGGGCCTTCCCAATATAGTGCACTACTTTGGGCCAGAGCCCATGAGGTTCTATCCTAAACAGATCACATGTCTAAAGTCAACGTCTTGTGATTGTCCACTGGCAGCCATATCATTGGGTGGTCTTTCAATCAGCTACTGTATCCTCTCCTATCCTCTCCTAGCTAACATAGCTAACAACAGATACCAATAATAATACCACGACCATGGACCGTGTGTGTGTGTGTGTGTGTGTGTGTGTGTGTGTGTGTGTGTGTGTGTGTGTTTCTATGGTAGACTAGAAGTGGATGTAAACAATAGTAGCAGTGTGACTGTGTGTGTGTGTGTGTGTGTGTGTGTGTGTGTGTGTGTGTGTGTGTGTGTGTGTGTGTGTGTGTGTGTGTGTGTGTGTGTGTGTGTGTGTGTGTGTGTGTGTTTCTGTGGTAGACTAGAAGTGGATGTAAACAATAGTAGCAGTGTGACTGTGAGAATCCTCTCTGTGCTGTTTGATTCTCCTCAAGGTTCTTCTGAAAAGGAGTCCCAAATTAGATGCATCACTAGGCGAAGGAGAAAACCATTTTCCTTTTGGTGATACTAATAACAGGAAGGGCCCAATGCTGTGTTTTCTCTCTGTAACTGTGTGTGAATGGAACTATACTCAGTCAATATTAACCTTCTCTCAGACCTCCTAGACATTCAGACCTCTTCTGTTTGCTCTACCATGCCAACTCTCCCTTGTCAACTCTCTCTTGCCTTTTCTCATTACCCTCTTTCTCATTTCTCCCTCCATCTGTCTCCCTGTTTATTTGTATTTTCCTCTCTCTCTTCTCTCTCTCTCTCTCCTCTCCTCTCCTCTCCTCTCCTCTCCTCTCCTCTCCTCTCCTCTCCTCTCCTCTCCTCTCCTCTCCTCTCCTCTCTCTCTCTCTCTCTCCTCTCTCTCTCTTCTCTCTCCTCTCTCTCTCTCTCTCTCTCTCTCTCTCTCTTCTCTCTCTCTCTCTCTCTCTCTCTCTCTCTCTCTCTCTCTCTCTCTCTCTCTCTCTCTTCTCTCTCTCTCTCTCTCTCTCTCTCTCTCTCTCTCCTCTCTCCTCTCTCTCTTCTCTCTCTCTTCTCTCTCTTCTCTCTCTTCTCTCTCCCTCTCTCCCTCTCTCCTCTCTCCTCTCTCTCTCTCTCTCTCTCTCTCTCTCTCTCTCTCTCTCTCTCTCTCTCCCTCTCTCTCTCTCCTCTCCCCTGTGTGTATGTGTGTAACAGAAAAAGGTCTCTTTCTGGCTGCCCAGCCTGCAGTAAGAAGCTCACATTTCTTTTCTCTAGTCATTGTTTACGGCCTGCTGTTTAATACCTCCAGGGCATCTTGATTATAGTGTCTCGTTAAATCCAGCTGACAATAATTGTAAACTCAACTGACACAGAACAGGAAATAGACTACAGTCACATTTTACTTGTTCTCTCTCTGTGTGTGTGTGTGTGTGTGTGTGTGTGTGTGTGTGTGTGTGTGTGTGTGTGTGTGTGTGTGTGTGTGTGTGTGTGTGTGTGTGTTCATGCCATTTTACCTCTGTACCAACCTTGACTCTTGTATTTTTAGACCTAGCAGCACATTGCCTCAAAGCTGTTACACAACCTGGTCCCTATTGGTTTTTACAACCATCCAAATGACTGTAAAAAGACTTTCTCTAGAATACTGGATACTGGTGTAGAGATGAGATTGGGTAAATCTGTGTTCATCTCCATAGTAATTAATCTGTGGGACTACTTCCTGATGGAAGGATCCTGTTGTGTTCATCTCCATAGTAATTCATCTGTGGGACTACTTCCTGATGGAAGGATCCTGTTGTGTTCATCTCCATAGTAATTCATCTGTGGGACTACTTCCTGATGGAAGGATCCTGTTGTGTTCATCTCCATAGTAATTCATCTGTGGGACTACTTCCTGATGGAAGGATCCTGTTGTGTTCATCTCCATAGTAATTAATCTGTGGGACTACTTCCCGATGGAAGGATCCTGTTGTGTTCATCTCCATAGTAATTCATCTGTGGGACTACTTCCTGATGGAAGGATCCTGTTGTGTTCATCTCCATAGTAATTCATCTGTGGGACTACTTCCCGATGGAAGGATCCTGTTGTGTTCATCTCCATAGTAATTCATCTGTGGGACTACTTCCCGATGGAAGGATCCTGTTGTGTTCATCTCCATAGTAATTCATCTGTGGGATACTTCCCGATGGAAGGATCCTGTTGTGTTCATCTCCATAGTAATTCATCTGTGGGACTACTTCCTGATGGAATGATCCTGTTGTGTTCATCTCCATAGTAATTCATCTGTGGGACTACTTCCTGATGGAAGGATCCTGTTGTGTTCATCTCCATAGTAATTCATCTGTGGGACTACTTCCTGATGGAAGGATCCTGTTGTGTTCATCTCCATAGTAATTCATCTGTGGGACTACTTCCTGATGGAAGGATCCTGTTGTGTTCATCTCCATAGTAATTCATCTGTGGGACTACTTCCGATGGAAGGATCCTGTTGTGTTCATCTCCATAGTAATTCATCTGTGGGACTACTTCCTGATGGAAGGATCCTGTTGTGTTCATCTCCATAGTAATTCATCTGTGGGACTACTTCCCGATGGAAGGATCCTGTTGTGTTCATCTCCATAGTAATTCATCTGTGGGACTACTTCCTGATGGAAGGATCCTGTTGTGTTCATCTCCATAGTAATTCATCTGTGGGACTACTTCCTGATGGAAGGATCCTGTTGTGTTCATCTCCATAGTAATTCATCTGTGGGACTACTTCCCGATGGAAGGATCCTGTTGTGTTCATCTCCATAGTAATTCATCTGTGGGACTACTTCCTGATGGAAGGATCCTGTTGTGTTCATCTCCATAGTAATTCATCTGTGGGACTACTTCCCGATGGAAGGATCCTGTTGTGTTCATCTCCATAGTAATTCATCTGTGGGACTACTTCCTGATGGAAGGATCCTGTTGTGTTCATCTCCATAGTAATTCATCTGTGGGACTACTTCCTGATGGAAGGATCCTGTTGTGTTCATCTCCATAGTAATTCATCTGTGGGACTACTTCCCGATGGAAGGATCCTGTTGTGTTCATCTCCATAGTAATTCATCTGTGGGACTACTTCCTGATGGAAGGATCCTGTTGTGTTCATCTCCATAGTAATTCATCTGTGGGACTACTTCCTGATGGAAGGATCCTGTTGTGTTCATCTCCATAGTAATTCATCTGTGGTACTATTGCCTTTATTTCCTGGTGTGTGAATCATTCCACCTCAGCCTGGGAGCCAGATAGCCTTAAGATGCTTAAGTCACTGCGTGACTGGCGTAATGACATCACTACTCTGGCTTAGGTACTGAATTTGCATTAATGGTGAGTATCACTCTCTTCTTTAATGTCTCTCTCTCTTGCTCTCTGATGTTGCTTCTTCTCACATAGAATATGAAGACAGCAGAAACACAGAGAAGACAAGCTCTCCATCCCGTTGTCTCTATTAGTACAGTATCATGGATCAGTGTAAAGACATTCCTAGTCCTGTTGTCTCTATTAGTACAGTACCATGGATCAGTGTAAAGACATTCCTAGTCCTGTTGTCTCTATTAGTACAGTATCATGGATCAGTGTAAAGACATTCCTAGTCCTGTTGTCTCTATTAGTACAGTATCATGGATCAGTGTAAAGACATTCCTAGTCCTCTTGTCTCTATTAGTACAGTATCATGGATCAGTGTAAAGACATTCCTAGTCCTGTTGTCTCTATTAGTACAGTATCATGGATCAGTGTAAAGACATTCCTAGTCCCGTTGTCTCTATTAGTACAGTACCATGGATCAGTGTAAAGACATTCCTAGTCCTGTTGTCTCTATTAGTACAGTACCATGGATCAGTGTAAAGACATTCCTAGTCCCGTTGTCTCTATTAGTACAGTACCATGGATCAGTGTAAAGACATTCCTAGTCCTGTTGTCTCTATTAGTACAGTATCATGGATCAGTGTAAAGACATTCCTAGTCCTGTTGTCTCTATTAATACAGTATCATGCACACTGTCCCACTGTGTCCTTCTCTGCCCTTTCAGACAGACTGGCTACAGACTGGCTCGGTTGGAGTGTAACTCTGTTGTTTAGGTTAGAGTGTAACTCTGTTGTTTAGGTTAGAGTGTAACTCTGTTGTTTAGGTTAGAGTGTAACTCTGTTGTTTAGGTTAGAGTGTAACTCTGTTGTTTACGTTAGAGTGTAACTCTGTTGTTTACGTTAGAGTGTAACTCTGTTGTTTAGGTTAGAGTGTAACTCTGTTGTTTGGGTTAGAGTGTAACTCTGTTGTTTAGGTTAGAGTGTAACTCTGTTAGGTGAAAAGGGGAGATAAGATGGGGAGAGAGGGCTAGACCGGGTTAGATGGGGTTAAATGGGGGAGACAGAGCTAAGAGGGGCCAAATGGGGGAGATGGTTAGATGGGGATAGATGGGGAGACAGAGCTAGATGGAGCTAGAAGGAGCTAGATGGGGGAGACAGAGCTAGATGGAGCTAAATGGGAGAGACAGGGCTATATGGGGAGACAGGGATAGATGGGGAGACAGAGCTAGATGGGGGAGACAAGGATAGATGGAGCTAGATTGGGGAGACGGAACTAGATGGAGCTAGATGGAGCTAGAAGGGGAGACTGGGCTTGATGGAGCTAGATGGGGGAGACAGGGCTAGATGGGGGAGACAAGACTAGATGGAGCTATATGGGGAGACAGGATTAGATGGAGCTAGATGGGGAGACAGGGCTAGATGGAGCTAGATGGGGAGACAGGGCTAGATGGAGCTAGATGTGGGGACAGGGCTAGATGGAGCTAGATGGGGGAGACAGGGTTAGATGGGGGAGACAACACTAGGTGGAGCTAGATGGGGGAGACAAGGCTAGATAGAGCTAGATGGGGGAGACAAGGCTAGATGGAGCTAGATGGGGGAGACAAGGCTAGATGGAGCTAGATGGGGAGACAAGGCTAGATGGAGCTAGATGGGGGAGACAAGGCTAGATGGAGCTAGATGGGGAGACAAGGCTAGATGGAGCTAGATGGGGAGACAAGGCTAGATGGAGCTAGATGGGGGAGACAAGGCTAGACGGAGCTAGATGGGGAGACAAGGCTAGATGGAGCTAGATGGGGGAGACAAGGCTAGATGGAGCTAGATGGGGAGACAAGGCTAGATGGAGCTAGATGGGGGAGACAAGGCTAGATGGAGCTAGATGGGGAGACAAGGCTAGATGGAGCTAGATGGGGAGACAAGGCTAGATGGAGCTAGATGGGGGAGACAAGGCTAGACGGAGCCAGATGGGGAGACAAGGCTAGATAAGGCTAGATGGAGCTAGATGGGGGAGACGAGGCTAGATGAGCTAGATGGGGGAGACAAGGCTAGATGGAGCTAGATGGGGAGACAAGGCTAGATGGAGCTAGATGGGGGAGACAAGGCTAGATGGAGCTAGATGGGGAGACAAGGCTAGATGGGGGAGACAAGGCTAGGTGGAGCTAGATGGGGGAGACCAGGCTAAATGGAGCTAGATGGAGCTAGATGGGGAGACAAGGCTAGATGGAGCTAGATGGAGCTAGATGGGGAGACAAGGCTAGATGGGGGAGACAAGGCTAGGTGGAGCTAGATGGGGAGACAAGGCTAGATGGAGCTAGATGGGGGAGACAGGGCTAGATGGAGAGACAGGGCTAGATGGAGGGACAGGGCTAAATGGGGAGACAGGGTTAGATGGAGCTAGATGGGGGAGACAGGGTTAGATGGAGCTAGACGGGGGGGGAGACAGGGTTAGATGGAGCTAGATGGGGAGACAGGGTTAGATGGAGCTAGATGGGAGACAGGGTTAGATGGAGCTAGATGGGGAGACAGGGCCAGGTGGAGCTAGATGGGGAGACAGGGTTAGATGGAGCTAGATGGGGAGACAGGGTTAGATGGAGCTAGATGGGGAGACAGGCTTAGATGGAGCTAGACGGGGGAGACAGGGTTAGATGGAGCTAGACGGGGGAGACAGGGTTAGATGGAGCTAGACGGGGGAGACAGGGTTAGATGGAGCTAGACGGGGGAGACAGGCTTAGATGGAGCTAGACGGGGGAGACAGGGTTAGATGGAGCTAGACGGGGGAGACAGGGTTAGATGGAGCTAGACGGGGGAGACAGGGTTAGATGGAGCTAGACGGGGGAGACAGGGTTAGATGGAGCTAGATGGGGGAGACAGGGTTAGATGGAGCTAGACGGGGGAGACAGGGTTAGATGGAGCTAGACGGGGAGACAGGGTTAGATGGAGCTAGACGGGGGGAGACAGGGTTAGATGGGGAGACGGGGGAGACAGGGTTAGATGGAGCTAGACGGGGGAGACAGGGTTAGATGGAGCTAGACGGGGGAGACAGGGTTAGATGGAGCTAGATGGGGAGACAGGGTTAGATGGAGCTAGACGGGGGAGACAGGGTTAGATGGAGCTAGACGGGGGAGACAGGGTTAGAGATGGAGCAGGGTTAGATGGAGCTAGGGGGAGACAGGGTTAGATGGAGCTAGACGGGGGAGACAGGGTTAGATGGAGCTAGATGGGGGAGACAGGGTTAGATGGAGCTAGATGGGGGAGACAGGGTTAGATGGAGCTAGACGGGGGAGACAGGGTTAGATGGAGCTAGATGGGGGAGACAGGGTTAGATGGAGCTAGACGGGGGAGACAGGGTTAGATGGAGCTAGACGGGGGAGACAGGGTTAGATGGAGGGTTAGATGGAGCTAGGGGGAGACAGGGTTAGATGGAGCTAGACGGGGAGACAGGGTTAGATGGAGCTAGACGGGGGAGACAGGGTTAGATGGAGCTAGATGGGGGAGACAGGGTTAGATGGAGCTAGATGGGGGAGACAGGGTTAGATGGAGCTAGATGGGGGAGACAGGGTTAGATGGAGCTAGATGGGGGAGACAGGGTTAGATGGAGCTAGATGGGGAGACAGGGTTAGATGGAGCTAGATGGGGAGACAGGGTTAGATGGAGCTAGATGGGGGAGACAGGGCTAGATGGAGCTAGATGGGGGAGACAGGGTTAGATGGAGCTAGATGGGGGAGACAGGGTTAGATGGAGCTAGACGGGGAGACAGGGTTAGATGGAGCTAGACGGGGGAGACAGGGTTAGATGGAGCTAGATGGGGGAGACAGGGTTAGATGGAGCTAGATAGGGGGAGACAGGGTTAGATGGAGCTAGACGGGGAGACAGGGTTAGATGGAGCTAGACGGGGGAGACAGGGTTAGATGGAGCTAGACGGGGGAGACAGGGTTAGATGGAGCTAGATGGGGGAGACAGGGTTAGATGGAGCTAGATGGGGGAGACAGGGTTAGATGGAGCTAGATGGGGGAGACAGGGTTAGATGGAGCTAGATGGGGGAGACAGGGTTAGATGGAGCTAGATGGGGGAGACAGGGTTAGATGGAGCTAGATGGGGGAGACAGGGTTAGATGGAGCTAGATGGGGGAGACAGGGTTAGATGGAGCTAGATGGGGGAGACAGGGTTAGATGGAGCTAGATGGGGGAGACAGGGTTAGATGGAGCTAGATGGGGGAGACAGGGTTAGATGGAGCTAGATGGGGGAGACAGGGTTAGATGGAGCTAGATGGGGGAGACAGGGTTAGATGGAGCTAGATGGGGGAGACAGGGTTAGATGGAGCTAGATGGGGGAGACAGGGTTAGATGGAGCTAGATGGGGGAGACAGGGTTAGATGGGCTAGACGGGAGACAGAGACAGGGTTAGATGGAGCTAGACGGGGGAGACAGGGTTAGATGGAGCTAGACGGGGGAGACAGGGTTAGATGGAGCTAGATGGGGGAGACAGGGTTAGATGGAGCTAGATGGGGGAGACAGGGTTAGATGGAGCTAGACGGGGGAGACAGGGTTAGATGGAGCTAGACGGGGGAGACAGGGTTAGATGGAGCTAGATGGGGGAGACAGGGTTAGATGGAGCTAGATGGGGGAGACAGGGTTAGATGGAGCTAGATGGGGGAGACAGGGTTAGATGGAGCTAGATGGGGGAGACAGGGTTAGATGGAGCTAGATGGGGAGACAGGGTTAGATGGAGCTAGACGGGGGAGACAGGGTTAGATGGAGCTAGATGGGGGAGACAGGGTTAGATGGAGCTAGATGGGGGAGACAGGGTTAGATGGAGCTAGATGGGGGAGACAGGGTTAGATGGAGCTAGATGGGGGAGACAGGGTTAGATGGAGCTAGACGGGGGAGACAGGGTTAGATGGAGCTAGACGGGGGAGACAGGGTTAGATGGAGCTAGACGGGGGAGACAGGGTTAGATGGAGCTAGATGGGGGAGACAGGGTTAGATGGAGCTAGATGGGGGAGACAGGGTTAGATGGAGCTAGATGGGGGAGACAGGGTTAGATGGAGCTAGATGGGGGAGACAGGGTTAGATGGAGCTAGATGGGGGAGACAGGGTTAGATGGAGCTAGATGGGGGAGACAGGGTTAGATGGAGCTAGACGGGGGAGACAGGGTTAGATGGAGCTAGACGGGGGAGACAGGGTTAGATGGAGCTAGATGGGGGAGACAGGGTTAGATGGAGCTAGATGGGGGAGACAGGGTTAGATGGAGCTAGATGGGGGAGACAGGGTTGGGGAGACAGGATGGAGCTAGATGGGGGAGACAGGGTTAGATGGAGCTAGATGGGGGAGACAGGGTTAGATGGAGCTAGATGGGGGAGACAGGGTTAGATGGAGCTAGATGGGGGAGACAGGGTTAGATGGAGCTAGATGGGGGAGACAGGGTTAGATGGAGCTAGATGGGGGAGACAGGGTTAGATGGAGCTAGACGGGGGAGACAGGGTTAGATGGAGCTAGATGGGGGAGACAGGGTTAGATGGAGCTAGACGGGGGAGACAGGGTTAGATGGAGCTAGACGGGGGAGACAGGGTTAGATGGAGCTAGACGGGGGAGACAGGGTTAGATGGAGCTAGACGGGGGAGACAGGGTTAGATGGAGCTAGATTATTATTTTTATTATTATTATTTTTTTCACCTTTATTTAACCAGGTAGGCAAGCTGAGAACAAGTTCTCATTTACAATTGCGACCTGGCCAAGATAAATCAAAGCAGTTCGACACATACAACGACACAGAGTTACACATGGAGCAAAACAAACATACAGTCAATAATACAGTATAAACAAGTCTATATACGATGGGGAGACAGGGCCAGGTGGAGCTAGATGGGGAGACAGGGCTAGATGGAGCTAGATAGGGAGACAGGGTTAGATGGAGAGACAGGGCTAGATGGGGGAGACAGGGTTAGATGGGGCTAGATATGTGAGACAGGGTTAGATGGAGAGACAGGACTAGATGGGGGAGACAGGGTTAGATGGGGCTAGATATGGAGACAGGGTTAGATGGAGCTAGATGGAGAGACAGGGTTAGATGGAGAGACAGCATTAGATGGGAGAGACAGCATTAGATGGGGCTAGATGAGACAGTGTTAACAGGAGTAGAAGGCCAGGGGGTAAAGGGTACCTTTCACACTACTCTATGGTATGTTACTATAACCCTCTTCCTTCCTGGTGGGCATGGAAAAAAGAGGCTTCTGGAATTCATATGTATCTCAGTGGTGATGTTATTCCACTGTGTTCTCTGTAGAGTACATGGTGCCTGCCAACTGGTACATCATGTAGATAGTAGAGACATATGCAATGACTTTGTGTTGGGATTTCATCTTGTAAACTAGCCTGACATGTACTGTTAAATCGATCAAGGGAGGTTTGATTGTTGGCTATAAAGACACTAGTCCTTCCCCTATAAAGACACTAGAGTCCTCCCCCTATAAAGACACTAGAGTCCTCCCCCTATAAAGACACTAGAGTCCTCCCCCTATAAAGACACTAGAGTCCTCCCCCTATAAAGACACT
This sequence comes from Oncorhynchus masou masou, assembly GCF_036934945.1. NCBI lineage: Eukaryota > Metazoa > Chordata > Actinopteri > Salmoniformes > Salmonidae > Oncorhynchus > Oncorhynchus masou. The sequence goes on along the minus strand of NW_027013784.1, from coordinate 366,793 downwards.
AGAGTCCTCCCCCTATAAAGACACTAGAGTCCTCCCCCTATAAAGACACTAGAGTCCTCCCCCTATAAAGACACTAGAGTCCTCCCCCTATAAAGACACTAGAGTCCTCCCCTATCAAGACACTAGAGTCCTCCCCCTATAATGACACTAGAGTCCTCCCCCTATAAAGACACTAGAGTCCTCCCCCTATAAAGACACTAGAGTCCTCCCCTATAAAGACACTAGAGTCCTCCCCCTATAAAGACACTAGAGTCCTCCCCCTATAAAGACACTAGAGTCCTCCCCTATAAAGACACTAGAGTCCTCCCCCTATCAAGACACTAGAGTCCTCCCCCTATCAAGACACTAGAGTCCTCCCCTATCAAGACACTAGAGTCCTCCCCCTATCAAGACACTAGAGTCCTCCCCCTATCAAGACACTAGAGTCCTCCCCTATCAAGACACTAGAGTCCTCCCCCTATCAAGACACTAGAGTCCTCCCCTATAAAGACACTAGAGTCCTCCCCCTATAAAGACACTAGAGTCCTCCCCCTATAAAGACACTAGAGTCCTCCCCTATAAAGACACTAGAGTCCTCCCCCTATCAAGACACTAGAGTCCTCCCCCTATAATGACACTAGAGTCCTCCCCCTATAAAGACACTAGAGTCCTCCCCCTATAAAGAACACTAGAGTCCTCCCCCTATAAAGACACTAGAGTCCTCCCCTATAATGACTATTGGAACTCCTCACCCTAGAATTCAGAACAGATCAATTGTGTGGTTCATCTGAGTTAATTACATTATACGTTACAGTGGGGGAGGGGAACATGTTCAGCATATGGGATATGGGAAGTCTGGTCGCAATTAATCAGGTGTCAAGTCATGACAAAGGAAATGTGTGTTTGCAATCACACGCTACATGGGTCCCTAAACAGCCGGACCACTTAATGAAGATGTTTGTCATTTTCTGTGAGTACTACAGCTCCAGACACTGCAACACACACACACACACACACACACACACACACACACACACACACACACACACACACACACACACACACACACACACATGGGAATGAATGGAGGACGCCTCTGTGGTGAATGACAGAGGTCCATGACCTCTAGTCTATAGAGTCTCTGTATAATGACATAACGTTTCCCATGTCCATGACCTCTAGTCTATAGAGTCTCTGTATAATGACAGATAACGTTTCCCATGTACATGACCTCTAGTCTATAGAGTCTCTGTATAATGACAGATAACGTTTCCCCATGTACATGACCTCTAGTCTATAGAGTCTCTGTATAATGACAGATAACGTTTCCCATGTACATGACCTCTAGTCTATAGAGTCTCTGTATAATGACATAACGTTTCCCATGTCCATGACCTCTAGTCTATAGAGTCTCTGTATAATGACAGATAACGTTTCCCATGTACATGACCTCTAGTCTATAGAGTCTCTGTATAATGACAGATAACGTTTCCCATGTACATGACCTTTAGTCTATAGTCTCTGTATAATGACAGATAACGTTTCCCCATGTACATGACCTTTAGTCTATAGAGTCTCTGTATAATGACAGATAACGTTTCCCCATGTACATGACCTCTAGTCTATAGAGTCTCTGTATAATGACATAACGTTTCCCATGTACATGACCTCTAGTCTATAGAGTCTCTGTATAATGACAGATAACATTTCCCATGTACATGACCTCTAGTCTATAGAGTCTCTGTATAATGACATAACGTTTCCCATGTACATGACCTCTAGTCTATAGAGTCTCTGTATAATGACAGATAACATTTCCCATGTACATGACCTCTAGTCTATAGAGTCTCTGTATAATGACAGATAACGTTTCCCATGTACATGACCTCTAGTCTATAGAGTCTCTGTATAATGACAGATAACGTTTCCCATGTACATGACCTCTAGTCTATAGAGTCTCTGTATAATGACAGATAACGTTTCCCCATGTACATGACCTCTAGTCTATAGAGTCTCTGTATAATGACAAAACGTTTCCCCATGTACATGACCTCTAGTCTATAGAGTCTCTGTATAATGACAGATAACGTTTCCCATGTACATGACCTCTAGTCTATAGAGTCTCTGTATAATGACAGATAACGTTTCCCATGTACATGACCTCTAGTCTAGAGTCTCTGTATAATGACATAACGTTTCCCATGTACATGACCTCTAGTCTATAGAGTCTCTGTATAATGACAGATAACGTTTCCCATGTACATGACCTCTAGTCTATAGAGTCTCTGTATAATGACAGATAACGTTTCCCCATGTACATGACCTCTAGTCTATAGAGTCTCTGTATAATGACATAACGTTTCCCATGTCCATGACCTCTAGTCTATAGAGTCTCTGTATAATGACAGATAACGTTTCCCATGTACATGACCTCTAGTCTATAGAGTCTCTGTATAATGACAGATAACGTTACCCATGTACATGACCTCTAGTCTATAGAGTCTCTGTATAATGACAGATAACGTTTCCCATGTACATGACCTCTAGTCTATAGAGTCTCTGTATAATGACAGATAACGTTTCCCCATGTACATGACCTCTAGTCTATAGAGTCTCTGTATAATGACAGATAACGTTTCCCATGTACATGACCTCTAGTCTATAGAGTCTCTGTATAATGACAGATAACGTTTCCCATGTACATGACCTCTAGTCTATAGAGTCTCTGTATAATGACAGATAACGTTACCCATGTACATGACCTCTAGTCTATAGAGTCTCTGTATAATGACAGATAACGTTTCCCATGTACATGACCTCTAGTCTATAGAGTCTCTGTATAATGACAGATAACGTTACCCATGTACATGACCTCTAGTCTATAGAGTCTCTGTATAATGACAGATAACGTTACCCATGTACATGACCTCTAGTCTATAGAGTCTCTGTATAATGACAGATAACGTTACCCATGTACATGACCTCTAGTCTATAGAGTCTCTGTATAATGACAGATAACGTTACCCATGTACATGACCTCTAGTCTATAGTCTCTGTATAATGACATAACGTTTCCCATGTACATGACCTCTAGTCTATAGAGTCTCTGTATAATGACAGCTGGTTTTGATTCCCCAGTGAAAGGACCATTATATAAATGTTCAATTTAAATAATCCACTATTGCTCTTACAATGATTTTTAATTGAATGCCAAATGAAATCGCTATCAATCACCTGGCAGGAGTATAAAACGAACTCATCATGCTTTCTGTAGACTATAATATACTCAGACTGTGTAATAAGCCTATATGGACTACCACAACGACTGAATAGTAGCCTCTGTGTCATAGTGCTGCCTGCCTGACAGCCTGTTTGTCTGACAGTCTGTGGAGCACCAGGAAGTGTGTTAACCCACATTGTGGGGGGGGGACAAAGGGGTTGTTTTTAATCTGCCAGCGTGTGTGATGCGGCCATATTGAAGGGCGGGGTGTGTGTGCAGTGCAGGCACAGGGAGGGAGGGAGGGAGGGAGGGGGAGGGAGGGAGGGAGGGAGGGAGGGAGGGAGGGAGGGGAGGGAGGGAGGGTGGTAGACAGACTGGGTGTGAGGAAACACTGTTTTCACCGACACCTCCAAAGATTTTCCTGACAGGATTAGGCTACACACACACACACACACACACACACACACACACACACACACACACACACACACACACACACACACACACACACACACAAACACACATGGCAGGGTGAATACTGCCTTACATTTTATTTTATTTTACCTTTATTTAACTAGGCAAGTCAGTTAAGAACAAATTCTTAATTTCAATTATGTAGTACAGCTGATCTAATGACTGGTAGGTATAGTGTCTCCTATATTACCACAACTTTAATGTTGTACAGCTGATCTACTGACTGGTAGGTATAGTGTCTTCAATATTACCACAACTTTAATGTAGTACAGCTGATCTACTGACTGGTAGGTATAGTGTCTCCTATATTACCACAACTTTAATGTAGTACAGCTGATCTACAGACTGGTAGGTATAGTGTCTCCAATATTACCACAACTTTAATGTAGTACAGCTGATCTACTGACTGGTAGGTATAGTGTCTCCAATATTACCACAACTTTATTGTAGTACAGCTGATCTACTGACTGGTAGGTATAGTGTCTCCTATGATATAAACCAATCACCTCTAGACATGATTCTTTCTTTTCTCTGTTCTTCCTTCCCTCCATCTCTCCCTCAAACAGCCTTGAGAAGAAAACATATTGCTAGCTAAGGCACTGCATCTCAGTGCTTGAGGCGTCACTACAGACACCCTGGTTTGAATCCAGGCTGTGTCACAATCGGACGTGATTGTGAGTCACATAGGGCGGCGCACAATTGGCCCAGCATCGCCCGGGTTAGGCCGGTGTAGGCCATCATTGTAAATAAGAATTGTGTGTGTGTGTGTGTGTGTGTGTGTGTGTGTGTGTGTGTGTGTGTGTGTGTGTGTGTGTGTGTGTGTGTGTGTGTGTGTGTGTGTGTGTGTGTGTGTGTGTGTGTGTGTGTGTGTGTGTGTGCATGCGTACGTGTCCTCAGCCCTCAGTACAGTCCTAGAGCAGAGGAGATGTGGAAGCTGTGTGGAGGCTCTGTGTGTGTGTGTGTGTGTGTGTGTGTGTGCCTACGTGTCCTCAGCCCTCAGTACAGTCCTAGAGCAGAGGAGATGTGGAAGCTGTGTGGAGGCTCTCTCTCTGTGTGGATTTCCCATAAAGCATTCATATGTACGGTACCTTTCTCCTCTCCTCTCTTCCCTCTCTGTGATGATGAAGCGGTTTTAGATTTAACACTAAATAATACATGCTCTTTCACTGATTCCCACTCACAACGCCTTTATGTTTTATATGCCGGTTTCTCTCTGTCTCCTGACCTCGCTTCCTCATCTCTCCTCCTCCACCCCCTCTCTCTGCCTCTCTCTCTTTCTCTCTCTCTGCCTCTCTCTCTGTCTCTCTGTCTCCTGCCCTCGCTTCCTCATCTCTCCTCCTCCACCCCTCTCTCTGCCTCTCTCTGTCTCTCTGTCTCCTGCCCTCGCTTCCTCATCTCTCCTCCTCCACCCCCTCTCTCTGCCTCTCTCTCTGTCTCTCTGTCTCCTGCCCTCGCTTCCTCATCTCTCCTCCTCCACCCCCTCTCTCTGCCTCTCTCTCTGTCTCTCTGTCTCCTGACCTCGCTTCCTCATCTCTCCTCCTCCACCCCCTCTCTCTGCCTCTCTCTCTGCCTCTCTCTCTCTCTCTCTCTCTCTCTCTTCATCTCTCCCCCCTCCCCCCTCTCTGTCTATCTCTCTCGCTCTCTTTCTGCCTCTCTCTCCCTCTCTTCTTTCTTTCTTTCTTTCTTTCTTTCTTTCTTTCTTTCTTTCTTTCTTTCTTTCTTTCTTTCTCTCTCTCTCTCTTCATCTCTCCCCCTCCCCCCTCTCTGTCTATCTCTCCCGCTCTCTTTCTGCCTCTCTCTTTCTCTCTCTCTCTCTCTTCTTTCTTTCTTTCTTTCTTTCTTTCTTTCTTTCTTTCTTTCTCTTTCTTTCTCTCTCTCTCTCTGTCTCTCTCTCGCTCCATCTCCTCTCTCTCTCTCTCTCTCTCTCTCTCACTCTCTCTGTCTCCATAGTAACTGTGTAGGGCTTGGGGTCAGGCCTGTGTAGTTGGAGTGTGTTAGCTTTTCTCTGCTTCTGCCTGCCTGAGAGCAGCTGCTGCTGATTGCTTCATGGGGATTTATGCTTCCCAAATGGCACCCTATTCCCTATGCAGTGCCCTACTTTTGACCAGGGCCCATAGAGCTCTGGACCAAAGTAGTGCGAGCTACGTAGCGAATAGGGTGCTATTCAGGCGCATCACAGGAGAAGGGTAGATGGAGAGTTAAAAAGGGCCAGATTTATAGGTTACTTGGAATAGTTACTGAATGAGCTACTACAGTTATAATGTCCTTGTTTTATGTTTAGAAAAATATCTGGTTATAAATGCTTGTTATCTGTCATGTTCTTTCTCACAAATGGGAAAAGCTGCACAAGAACTCACTACTGTAGTGGTCCAGGTTACAAAGTGGCTCAGTGACTCGTGTTTGCATCTCAATGTGAAAAAACCTGTTTGCATGTTCTTCACAAAGAGGGCAACAGATGCTACTGAGCCAGATGTCTATGTGTCAGGGGAGAAGCTCCAGGTGGTATCTGATTTTAAGTACCTTGGCCATACTTGATTCCAACCTTTCTTTTAAAAAGCATGTGAAAAAGGTAATTCAAATAACCAAATTCAACCTAGCTAATTTCCGATTTATATGAAATTGTTTGACTACAGAGGTAGCAAAACTATACTTCAAATCTATGATACTCCCCCACTTAACATACTGCTTGACTAGTTGGGCCCAAGCTTGCTGTACAACATTAAGACCTATTCAGTCTGTCTACAAACAGGCTATCAAAGTGCTTGATAGGAAGCCCAATAGCCATCATCACTGTTACATCCTTAGAAAGCATGAGCTCCTGAGTTGGGGAAATCTTGTGCAATACACCGACGCATGTCTTGTATTCAAGATCCTAAATGGCCTGGCTCCTCCCCCTCCACTCAGTATTTTTGTTAAACAGAGAACCCAAACATATGGCAGCAGATCCACAAGGTCTGCCATGAGAGGTGACTGTATAGTTCCCTTAAGGAAAAGCACCTTTAGTAAATCCGTTTTCCATGTCTGGAATACACTGCCATCAGACACACATAACTGCACCACATATCAAACTTTCACAAAATACTTGAAGACACGGCTAAAGGTCAATCAGATTTGTGAACATAATCCATAGCTGTGTGTTGCCGCTTTCCATGTCTGTTGTCTGTAACTTGTGAGGTGTGGAAACACTTTGTTGCTTTTATGAATTTTGTCTTGCTGTTTTTTGTTCTATGTTGCTCTGTCTGTATGCTACGTCTTGCTTGTCCTATGTTGCTCTGTCTGTATGCTACGTCTTGCTTGTCCTATGTTGCTCTGTCTGTATGCTACGTCTTGCTTGTCCTATGTTGCTATGTCTGTATGCTACGTCTTGCTTGTCCTATGTTGCTCTGTCTGTATGCTATGTCTTGCTTGTCCTATGTTGCTATTGTCTATATTGTAAATGTTTTTAATAACCTGCCCAGGGACTGCGGTTGAAAATGATCCGGCTGGCTAAAACCTTCACTTTTACTGAAACGTTGATTAATGTGCACTGTCCCTGTAAAAATAAAATCAACTCAAATAAACTCAAACTCAAAATAATGCCTTGTTTCACTGGTAGTTATGATAAGGTATTCATAGTTATGAAGTGTGTGTGTGTGTGTGTGTGTGTGTGTGTGTGTGTGTGTGTGTGTGTGTGTGTGTGTGTGTGTGTGTGTGTGTGTGTGTGTGTGTGTGTGTGTGAGTGTGTATATTGTACCATAATAAGACACACTCTGTCCTGTGTGATGTCTTCTCTTCAGGCCTTTGGAGCATCTCTTTGTTTTTCTGTTTTGAAGAAATAACTAATAATAAGTTCCTTTTAAGTTAGATTTTTTTGTCCTTTTTTCACTCAGGTGAAAGACATTATTGCACGTACAGATGTAGGATCTTTATTTGATGACTCTTTAAATTGCTGAGAATTTTCCTGCACAACAGGAAATACACATTTGTAGTGTATTTGAGTTTTAAAGTTTGTGATTTCCTCTTTTAAATATCAAACTTAATTAGCTCTAATGAAAAAATGTAAATAATCCACATTTCCTCTTGCTGCAGGATTATTTTCCTGCTGTAGCAAACTGGCTCAAATTAAGATCTCACATCTGTAAAAAGTTGATTTCTAGGGCATGCAGAACAAATGCGATGTGAACTAGATACCCCTGTACATTTTACAACCCTTACTACCTCACACTACAGCATGTTTACATTCCTCTGTGCCATTTCCCTTCTCCTGGTTCTTCCTTTATGTCAGGACAGATGCATTACGGTGGGATGGCCAAGCTTGTGTCTAACGTTCATTCATTTGTGTTCCAGGTCTGAAGTCCTTCTCAGCAGTCAGAGTGTGTGGATGAATCCAACTGGAGGACAAAGCCCTTTGATTGGTTCCTCATAGGTAAGAGCAACCTTTAAGTATCTGTCATCGCTGAAAGTGATTCTATTGGTTGGAGAATCAATATGTTCCTTAACATTTTATTTGTTTAATATATTCATTTACACTTCCATATGTTACTCTCAGCGCTGCCAAACGACAGTACAGTATGTACTGGACTTACCTAACTACTGGCATATACACGGAGTATACCAGACATTAACAACACCTTCCTAATATTGACTTGCACCCCGTTTTGCCCTCAGAACAGCCTCAATGTGTCGGGGCGTGGACTCTACAAGGTGTGGAAAGTGTTCCACAGAGATGCTGGCCCATGTTGACTCCAATGCTTCCCACAGTTGTGTCAAATTGGCTGGATGTCCTTTGGGTGGTGGACCATTCAGGAAACTGTTGAGCGTGAAAAACCCAGCAGCGTTGCAGTTCTTGAAACAAACCAGTGTGCCTGGCACCTACTACCAAACCCTGTTCAAAGGCACTCCAATATGTTGTCTTGCCCATTCACCCTCTGAATGACACACACACACAGTCCATGTCTCAACTGTCTCAAGGATTACAAATCCTTCTTTAACCTGTCTCCTCGCCTTCATCTACACTGATTGAAGTGGATCAAGTGACATCAATAAGGGATCATATCTTTCACATGGATTCACCTGGTCAGTCTGTGTTATTTTAAATAGCATGTTAATCTTAATGTTTTGTCCACTCAGTGTATCAACATACAGTGTCTGGATTCATTGCAGTAGGAGTCCCTGTAGGAGAACCCTCTGAAAAAAGTCTCAAAATAGAACCTTTACAGTGGAACCAGAGGTTCTATATGGAACCAAAAATGGTTCAATATGATCCAAAAAGAGTTCTATCTGGAGGGTTCTCGTACAAAGACAAATAGTTCAATCTCAAACTTTTTCAGAGGGTTCTCCTACAGAGACAAATGGTTCTATATAGAACTTTTTCAGAGGGTTCTCCTACAGGACAAATGGTTCTATATGGAACGTTTTCTGAGGGTTCTCCTACAGGGACAAATGGTTCTATATGGAACTTTTTCAGAGGGTTCTCCTACAGGACAAATGGTTCTATATGGAACTTTATTTCTGAGAGTGCACTTGCCTTGCCTCAGTCTCTTAGTAGAGGTTGTTGGGTTTATTGTTGGTTGGTTGCTGGCCGGTTGTTTGGTGGTTACTGCCTCAGTCTCTTAGTAGAGGTTGTTGGGTTTATTGTTGGTTGGTTGCTGGCCGGTTGTTTGGTGGTTACTGCCTCAGTCTCTTAGTAGAGGTTGTTGGGTTTATTGGTGGTTGGTTGCTGGCCGGTTGTTTGGTGGTTACTACCTCAGTCTCTTAGTAGAGGTTGTTGGGTTTATTGTTGGTTGGTTGCTGGCCGGTTGTTTGGTGGCTACTGCCTCAGTCTCTTAGTAGAGGTTGTTGGGTTTATTGTTGGTTGGTTGCTGGCCGGTTGTTTGGTGGTTACTGCCTCAGTCTCTTAGTAGAGGTTGTTGGGTTTATTGGTGGTTGGTTGCTGGCCGGTTGTTTGGTGGTTACTGCTTCAGTCTCTTAGTAGAGGTTGTTGGGTTTATTGTTGGTTGGTTGCTGGCCGGTTGTTTGGTGGTTACTGCCTCAGTCTCTTAGTAGAGGTTGTTGGGTTTATTGTTGGTTGGTTGCTGGCCGGTTGTTTGGTGGTTACTGCCTCAGTCTCTTAGTAGAGGTTGTTGGGTTTATTGGTGGTTGGTTGCTGGCCGGTTGTTTGGTGGTTACTACCTCAGTCTCTTAGTAGAGGTTGTTGGGTTTATTGTTGGTTGGTTGCTGGCCGGTTGTTTGGTGGCTACTGCCTCAGTCTCTTAGTAGAGGTTGTTGGGTTTATTGTTGGTTGGTTGCTGGCCGATTGTTTGGTGGTTACTGGTCGTTGGTTTTGTGGCCATTACTTGTCTGTGGTCATCTCATCAGTGGCCATGGGCTCAGCCAGAGAAGGAACCCTGCAGGGTGAATCCATACAGGCCCTGTGTGTGTGTGTGTGCGTGTGTGCGTGTGTGCGTGTGTGTGTGTGTGTGTGTGTGTGTGTGTGTGTGTGTTCACCACAGGGAACAGAATCAGATACTAATGAACTTACAGTATAACACAGTGTATGCCTTTGATGTGAATCTGGTCTAGTCAGTCAATCCACACCAGATAAGGCCCACTCCTCAGGCTACAGTGGGCATTTCAACATTATGATGTTACAGCGTACGCACCAATTCCCTTTCTCTTAAAGGGCACAGTAGTTTGGAGGAAAAATGAAGTCCCAAAAATAGCTTTTAATCATGGACCATAGTTCAGTCTGTTATGGAGTCATGTTGTTGGGGACTAATAGTCTGTCTTTTAAAGTACATCAACAGTTGTCACTAAGTACTTTCACTAGTTGTGTTTTATTGAGTTATTGATCTTTTTAAAAGCAGAAATGGTGAATTCCCTGAAATAACGTAACACTTTATTACGAGCTGTCAGTGTCTCACTTACATTGACGTCAACAAATACACACGGAGAAATCTGTTTCTGTTCAGCACCATTCTTTCTCTGCAGGTCTCCAGATCAATATACATTCTCTCTCAACTGCTTTGTGTTATATTGATCGGTGGCTATAAATACCAGTGGCCAATCTGGGTAGATCTCATTGGATTCCATTGATATGCAGTGGCATTACACTGTAAAAGCTATTGATGAACAGCTACACGTGGCCTCAGAGCCTCGGAGCGTGACACTGTGTTTAACAACGGCATGAGTTACTATGGCACCAGTAACCCACCTTCCACAGTGTGTGTGTTGTGTGTGTGCGTGTGCGTGTGCGTGTGCGTGTGCGTGTGTGTGTGTGTGTGTGTCTGTGTGAGACCTTCAGAGCATAGCTGTTAGACCTTTGTGGTTACAGTATTAACATGCTAAATGCTGCTGTCACTGGTCGTTCCACATAGAGACCTTGTCCACGATCCCCAGTCCACCTGACACATCCCCCATTCTCTCTCTCTCTCTCTGCTGGGATGGTAAGGATGAATGGACAGGAGGATGGCCGGGAAGACCAGTGTGAATTGGCATCCCCCTATCCTTCATCCCTCCATCTGTTCATCAGGCAGGATGAGTAGTCTGAGGGCGGAGGGAGAGGGGTGGTGGGTGATGGGAGTGGAGGTAGGTGAGGGGGCAGGATGTGGGTGAGGGGGCAGGATGTGGGTGAGGGGGCAGGATGTGGGTGAGGGGGCAGGATGTGGGTGAGGGGGCAGGAGGTGGGTGAGGGGGCAGGAGGTGGGTGAGGGGGCAGGAGGTGGGTGAGGGGGCAGGAGGTAGGTGAGGGGGCAGGATGTGGGTGAGGGGGCAGGATGTGGGTGAGGGGGCAGGAGGTGGGTGAGGGGGCAGGGTGATGGGGGTGGGTGAGGGTGGAGGTGGAGGTGAGTGAGGGGAAAGGGGGAGGTGGGTGAGGAGTTGGAGTTGGAGGGGGGAATCAAGGTCAATCCCTGGCAGAAATCAAGGATAGAGGAGAATCAGGGGGTAGCCCCTGAGAGGGGGGCCAGAGAGAAGAGAGGTCCAATCCCCACACAGTAATCCCTCCATCCCTCTAATGATAATTATATTATCAAGCACTAATAGTCCATTCATATGTTACTGGCCAGGAAGCAGGTTGTATTGTAATAAATGCTGAATAGATTGTAAGATTGGTACTTTGTTACATAATACTATGCTTCATCTGACAAGCTCTCCACCAGCATTTTCTGTCTGTGTGTGTGTGTGTGTGTGTGTGTGTGTGTGTGTGTGTGTGTGTGTGTGTGTGTGTGTGTGTGTGTGTGTGTGTGTGTGTGTGTGTGTGTGTGTGTGTGTGTGTGTGTGTGTGTGTGTGTGTGTGTGTGTGTGTGTGTGTGTGTGTGTGTGTGTGTGTGTGTGTGTGTGTGTGTGTGTGTGTGTGTGTGACCTGATGGGAAGTGAATCTCAGACCTGCCATGTTTCCACTCTCCCTCATAACGCCTCCTGCAATGCATGCTGGGTAATCACATTGTCCTCTCACCTGGTGAGAACAGACCTGCTGCCCGTTTGTGTGTGTGTGTGTGCGTGCGTGTGTACAGTATGTGTGAAGAAAGACCAGCTGCCTGTGTGTGTGTGTGATGAGAGGTGAGAGACCACTGCAGAATACTCCACCCAATATCTCTCTGTCTTGTTTCTCCTCATGGAGGCTGTTACATCTTTGGTGAACTATTGTACGTTCACATGAAGCCTAACCTAGACTGAGCTTTTAATAGATATATGTAGGCTTTAGCTCAGAGGGATAACATGGTCTAACATGGTTGTGAGGCACACAGAGAAAATAGCCTCCAACACTCTACTCAACAAATTGGATGCAGTCTATCACAGTGCCATCCGTTTTGTCACCAAAGCCACCACTGCGACCTGTATGCTCTCGTTGGCTGGCCATCGCTTCATACTCGTTGCCACTGGCTCCAGGTCATCTACAAGTCTCTGCTTGGTAAAGCCATGCCTCCAATAAGAAATTGTTCATAACTGACTTGCCTCGTTAAATAAAGGTAAAAAAAGATAGATATATTTTCTCAGCTCACTGGTCACCATAGCAGCACCCACCCGTAGCACGCGCTCCAGCAGGTATATCTCACTGGTCACTATAGCAGCACCCACCCGTAGCACGCGCTCCAGCAGGTATATCTCACTGGTCACTATAGCAGCACCCACCCGTAGCACGCGCTCCAGCAGGTATATCTCACTGGTCACTATAGCAGCACCCACCCGTAGCACGCGCTCCAGCAGGTATATCTCACTGGTCACTATAGCAGCACCCACCCGTAGCACGCGCTCCAGCAGGTATATCTCACTGGTCACTATAGCAGCATCCAACGGTAGCACGCGCTCCAGCAGGTATATCTCACTGGTCACTATAGCAGCACCCACCGTAGCACGCGCTCCAGCAGGTATATCTCACTGGTCACTATAGCAGCACCCACCCGTAGCACACGCTCCAGCAGGTATATCTCACTGGTCACTATAGCAGCACCCACCCGTAGCACGCTCTCCAGCAGGTATATCTCACTGGTCACTATAGCAGCACCCACCCGTAGCACGCTCTCCAGCAGGTATATCTCACTGGTCACTATAGCAGCACCCACCCGTAGCACGCGCTCCAGCAGGTATATCTCACTGGTCACTATAGCAGCACCCACCCGTAGCACGCGCTCCAGCAGGTATATCTCACTGGTCACTATAGCAGCATCCAACGGTAGCACGCGCTCCAGCAGGTATATCTCACTGGTCACTATAGCAGCACCCACCCGTAGCACGCGCTCCAGCAGGTATATCTCACTGGTCACTATAGCAGCACCCACCGTAGCACGCGCTCCAGCAGGTATATCTCACTGGTCACTATAGCAGCACCCACCCGTAGCACGCTCTCCAGCAGGTATATCTCACTGGTCACTATAGCAGCACCCACCCGTAGCACGCTCTCCAGCAGGTATATCTCACTGGTCACTATAGCAGCACCCACCCGTAGCACGCGCTCCAGCAGGTATATCTCACTGGTCACTATAGCAGCACCCACCCGTAGCACGCGCTCCAGCAGGTATATCTCACTGGTCACCATAGCAGCACCCACCCGTAGCACGCGCTCCAGCAGGTATATCTCACTGGTCACTATAGCAGCACCCACCCGTAGCACGCGCTCCAGCAGGTATATCTCACTGGTCATTATAGCAGCACCCACCCGTAGCACGCGCTCCAGCAGGTATATCTCACTGGTCACTATAGCAGCACCGACCCGTAGCACGCGCTCCAGCAGGTATATCTCACTGGTCACTATAGCAGCACCCACCCGTAGCACACGCTCCAGCAGGTATATCTCACTGGTCACTATAGCAGCACCCACCCGTAGCACGCGCTCATTTCAAATAGTATTTGAACCCAGGTCTGACTCCTGGACATACCTTCAGCACACCCCACCATCAAGCTATTGTTGATGTGCTATTTGAAAATAGAATGCAATGCATTAGTCCTAACTGGTACCTCTCCTCCACTGAGGTTAGTGGGCGTGTGATGATGTCCCAGTCTATGTAGTGATTAGGAAGGAGCCCATCCTACCTCCTCACTCTCTAACAGGAGGTTTGTTCCTCTCTCTCGGTGCCTGTAGGGCTGGAGGTTGGACTACTGCTGCTTTTCAGGAGCAGCGAGGGGGAAGTGATGTCGCTGGTGCTTCATTTGTGCCGGATCCTGCTGGAACATTATCCAGCACCTCTCAATTTTGGACAGTTTTGTTTCCAGGAACCCATTTGCCAGGATCCGGTACCTCTCTTTGCATGACATGTTTTCTTTCTTCACAATGTAAAAATGATCATCAAATCATTCAGAGTTAATTACAGTTGCCTCCTCTGTTATTCTCCTGCCCCATAAAAAGCGTTGCCTAATGTGAAAGCGTGTCTGATATAGTAAGAATTGATTCGTGTTGGTTTGCTCAACATTGTAGCCTGTATAGACCAACGTGCATCATTGGGTGAATCAGTGAAACTAGAGAGATTTTTTAGGACTATCATTTTAATTTTTTTAATTTTTTAATTTTACTAGGCAAGTCAGTTAAGAACAAATTCTTATTTTCAATGACGGCCGAGGAACAGTGGGTTAACTGCCTGTTCAGGGGCAGAACGACAGATTTGTACCTTATCATCTCAGGGATTTGAACTTGCAACCTTTCGGTGACTAGTCCAATGCTCTAACCAATAGGCTACCCTACCCCTCATCAAATTGTACAATATATGTCTCCACACACCGAGAACTACTGTAGGCTATTGATGGATACAAGACAAGTTCGTTTTTATTGATCTCCGTTTGTCAGTGTCAAAGTATCCTGTCATTTCCATTGTTTGTGAGGTATTAAAAAAGATTATGCTAAGGTCTCCAGTCTAAGGTCTCCAGTCTAAGGTCTCTAGTCTAAGGTCTCTAGTCTAAGGTCTCTAGTCTAAGGTCTCTAGTCTAAGGTCTCTAGTCTAAGGTCTCTAGTCTAAGGTCTCCAGGCTAAGGTCTCCAGGCTAAGGTCTCCGGGCTAAGGTCTCCAGGCTAAGGTCTCCAGTCATCTAAAATGATGTAGAATTGCATGAAAAGGGTTTATAAAAAGGCAACATTTTTCTAGACTCCAACCTCTAGCCTCCAGCCTCCAACCTCTAGCCTCCAGCCTCCAACCTCTAGCCTCCAACCTCTAGCCTCCAACCTCTAGCCTCCAACCTCTAGCCTCCAGCCTCCAACCTCTAGCCTCTAGCCTCCAACCTCTAGCCTCCAAATTCTAGCCTCCAACCTCTAGCCTCCAACCTCCAACCTCCAGCCTCTAGCCTCTACCTGAATAGAAGTGTGAAGGAGGAAGTGAAGAGTAGATCCCTCTGGCTTGTTTCCCACATGCATCCTGATTGGATGGAGAGGAACCAATGTCCTGACTGGGTGGGGAGGAACCAATGTACTGACTGGGTGGGGAGGAACCAATGTCCTGACTGGGTGGGAAGGAACTAATGTCCTGACTGGGTGGGGAGGAACCAATGTACTGACTGGGTGGGGAGGAACCAATGTCCTGACTGGGTGAGGAGGAACCAATGTACTGACTGGGTGGGGAGGAACCAATGTCCTGACTGGGTGAGGAGGAACCAATGTACTGACTGGGTGGGGAGGAACCAATGTCCTGACTGGGTGGGGAGGAACCAATGTACTGAGCAGGTGGGGAGGACCCAATGTCCTAACTGGGTGAGGAGGAACCAATGTCCTGACTGGGTGAGGAGGAACCAATGTACTGACTGGGTGGGGAGGAACGATTGTACTGACTAGGTGAGGAGGACCCAATGTCCTGGGTGGGGAGGAACCAATGTCCTGACTGGGTGGGGAGGAACCAATGTACTGACTAGGTGGGGAGGAACCAATGTCCTGACTGGGTGGGAAGGAACCAATGTCCTGACTAGGTGGGGAGGAACCAATGTGGAGGTGTTGAGGTGAGTTGTAACTCCCTCAGCAAAATGGTTTCATAAGGAAATATCTGTTTAGTTTGCGTTTGATTGGTTGTTTAATCCCTAACTGTCTAGTGATTTACAGCAGCAGTATTTCAAATGGCCACTACTACGATGTTTCAGGTTTGGCTTGGTGTTTTGTTTTTAGTGCTAGAATCTGCTAGCAAATTTTGGACCCCATCTGTGGTCATCCTTCCCTTCACCCTCCCCGTCCCTACCCCTCCACTCCTCCTTCCCTCCACCCTCCCCATCCCTACCCCTCCACCCTTCCTTCCCTCCACCCTCCCCATCCCTACCCCTCCTTCCCTCCACCCTCCCCATCCCTCTACCCCTCCACCCCTCCTTCCGTTCACCCTCCCCATCCCTCTACCCCTCCACCCTTCCTTCCCTCCACCCTCCCCATCCCTACCCCTCCACCCTCCTTCCCTCCACCCTCCCCATCCCTCTACCCCTCCACCCCTCCATCCCTCCACACCTCCATCTATTCATCTCTCCACCCCTCCACCCTCCCCATCCCACACCCTCTCCACCCTCCCCATCCCACTACCCTCTCCACCCCTCCATCCCTTCACCCTCTCCACCCCTCCCCATCCCACTACCCTCTCAACCCCTCCATCCCTTCACCCTCTCCACCCCCACCCCTCCCCATCCCACTACCCTCTCCACCCCTCCATCCCTTCACCCTCTCCACCCCTCTATCCCTCCTTCCACCCTCCCCATCCCACTACCCTCTCCATCCCTCCACCCCTCCATCCCTCCACCTCTCCATCCCTCCACCCTCTCCACCCTCTCCACCCCCTCCATCCCTTCACCCTCTCCACCCCTCCCCATCCCACTACCCTCTCAACCCCTCCATCCCTTCACCCTCTCCACCCCCACCCCTCCCCATCCCACTACCCTCTCCACCCCTCCATCCCTCCACCCTCTCCACCCCTCTATCCCTCCTTCCACCCTCCCCATCCCACTACCCTATCCACCTCTCCACCGTCTCCATCCCTCCACCCTCTCCATTACTCCACCCTCTCTACCCTCTCCACCCCTCTATCCCTCCTTCCACCCTCCCCATCCCACTACCCTCTCCACCCCTCCACCCTCTCCACCCCTCCATCCTCTCCACCCCTCCATCCCTCCACCCTCTCCATCACTCCATCCCTCCACCCCTCCATCCCTCCACCCCTCCCCATCCCTCTACCTCTCCGTCCCTCCACCTTCTCCACCCCTCCATCCCTTCACCCCTCCATCCCTCCACCCTTCATCCCTCCACCGCTCCACCCTCTCCACCCCTCCATCCCTCCACTCCTCCACCCTCTCCACTCCTCCACCCTCTCCACCCCTCCATCCCTCCACCCCTACCCATCCCTCTACCCCTCCACCCCTCCATCCCTCCACCCCTCATCCCTCCACCGCTCCACCCTCTCCACCCCTCCATCCCTCCACCCTCTCCACCCCTCCACCCTCTCCACCCCTCCATCCCTCCACCCCATCCCTCTACCCCTCTACCCCTCCACCCCTCCATCCCTCCACCCTCTCCACCCCTCCACCCCTCCACCCCTCCACCCCTCATCCCTCCACCACTCCACCCTCTCCACCCCTCCATCCCTCCACCCCTCTACCCTCTCCACCCCTCCACCCCTCCACCCCTCCACCCTCTCCATCCCTCCATCCCTCCACCCCTCCATCCCTCCACCCTCTCCACCCCTCCATCCCTCCACCCTCTCCACCCCTCCACCCCTCCACCCCTCCACCCCTCATCCCTCATCCCTCATCCCTCCACCGCTCCACCCTCTCCACCCCTCCATCCCTCCACCCCTCTACCCTCTCCACCCCTCCACCCTCTCCACCTTCTCCATGCCTCCACCCTTGCAGTTTCAGTGGAACCAGCACGTCAACAACATGGTTTCACAACAGGTCTGTGGGGAGGCCCGTGTGGCCGTGTGCTGACCATCAGCATTATCCCAAAGCCCCACAGAACAGAGACAGAGCCCCGTAGAGAAAGAGGATTGTGTGGATGCTTCTAGAATGTCTGACCCCATCCAGCCATCAATAGGCAGGCTGTGTGTGAGTGAAAGGGCTGAGGTCATTGATTTGAACTGGGGCACAAAGCCACGCTATGATCACAATCCGGTCAGAGGCCTAGTTCAACAAGGAGACTGTGAGGCTTGGTTTCCTAACAAGAGGTGTTGGTGTAGTCTGTGTGTGTTGGTGTCATTTGTTGCCATGGTTTTTCTGTGTGGATACACATTGAATCAACATACAGTACCATGAGAGACCCGATCAGTAAAAGCAGCATATCTCACCTTGTACGTCCAGAGGAAAGTCTATAATATGTTACATCCTTACATCTGCAGGAGTTAGTAAGTCAATGGAAGGTGTTTACATCTGCAGGAGTTAGTAAACCAATGGAAGGTGTTTACATCTGCAGGAGTTAGTAAGTCAATGGAAGGTGTTTACATCTGCAGGAGTTCGTAAATCAATGGAAGGTGTTTACATCTGCAGGAGTTAGTAAATCAATGTAAGGTGTTTACATCTGCAGGAGTTAGTAAATCAATGTAAGGTTTTTACATCTGCAGGAGTTAGTAAATCAATGGAAGGTGTTTGCTTACCGCCATATTTTCATACTTGAACATTTTCCCTGAGGCTTAAACTGTCTCTTTTTACTCTGATGTGAAGGAAAGTGTTAACTTTCTATTGTCTGCAGAACAAATGATTGTCTGTAAATACGCCAGTGATCGCTGTGTGTTTCCCCATGGATTACTTAAGACATGTTACCCCTTATCTTTATACAGCAACTGGCAAAACACTAGTCCTGAAGGAGCGACACATTTTTATTTTACCTTTATTTAACTAGGCAAGTCAGTTAAGAACAAATTATTATTTTCAACGACGGCCTAGGAACTGTGGGTTAACTTCCTGTTCAGGGGCAGAATGACAGATTTGTACCTTGTCAGCTCGGGGGTTTGAACTTGCAACCTTCCGGTTACTAGTCCAACGCTCTAACCACTAGGCTACCCTGCCGCACTGTAGCCTAAAGTAGCTAGTGCAGCTCTCCTCAGATTCAGACGAGCGTGCACGGCCTTCTTTGACTCAGTCAAGTGGTGCTGCTTCAGTGTCTAAACCAACTCCAGCTGTCTCACTGAGAGCAGAGTGTTGGAGAGCTGTATTTAGACTGAATTCCCTCTCAGAGTTGTCATAAAGATGGCTGTGTTAGTGTCTCTTTGTGTCTCCTCTCCTTGGCTACTGTTCAATCGAGGAGGTTCACTTGGTAACAGAGTAGGAACTCATAGACCAGAGAGCGTAGCCATGGACACGGCGTAGTGATTTTGGAAGTGGCACTCCGGCTCACTCCCCAGCTCTTGACCCTGAGGTCTCACTTACCCACAGTGTCACTGGGCAGAAAATTGACTACATTTCCCATCAAAGACAGTTCTTAGTGTTCAAACTCTCCCTGACCAATATGATATACTATGGGTCAAATTGAATGAGAACTGAAGTCAGAGTCTCACTGTTGGTACACGTGCTTGGCATCGTGTCATGTGTGTGTATGCATAAGTGCATGTGTGCAGACGTGTGTGTGTGTGTGTGTGTGTGTGTGTGTGTGTGTGTGTGTGTGTGTGTGTGTGTGTGTGTGTGTGTGTGTGTGTGTGTGTATGGGCATTTAGTGTGACTGTGTGTCTGCATACGTCCGCACCTCCTCATGCATGTGTGTGCGGCTGACACTCACACATGAGAACAATCAATAGACCTTCCACCTTGTGACACCAGTGTGACTCTCCTCTCTGTGTGTGTCAGACCAGTCTCTGTGGACCCTGCTGCAGTGGGCAGGGCATTAGCATGTGAATGGAGGCCTAAACAAACAGAGTGGGAGACCCGGGGGAGTATGAGAAGGGGCCTCCATACATCCATATGGACACATCATAGAGTCTGTAAAGCTCCCATACAGACCAACACACAAGCAGTGTTCTTATCGCCGTGACAGCCACTGTCTCAATCCGGCTGCATAGTGCTCACCATACAGAATGGGCTGGAAGACAATGAACGTTAGCATAAAAACACACACTTGTCATATTAACAATAAATAAGTCATTGTGTTTGTTTATTGTCTGTGAATAGTTTTATTTTAGCACTCAGGACCTACTGAGTTGGCCAGAGTGGAGACTGAACTAAAAGCCTTTTTTTAATATGGTGTCCAAGTGGTCCACTATTCATTCACTATTTATTCACACGGTCTAAGGCGGTCTAAGGCACTGCATCTCAGTGCTAGAGGCGTTACTGCAGACCCTGGCTCGATTCCAGGCTGTGTCACATCCAGCTGTGATTGGGAGTGCAATAGGGCGGCGCACAATTGGCCCAGCATCGTCCGGGTTAGAGTTTGGCTGGGGTGGGCCGTCAATGTAAATAATAATTTGTTCATAACTGACATGCCTAGTTAAATAAAGGTTAAATACAACAATTGTAAAAAAAAAGTTGTCATTAGGAGTAGATAGTGATGTATATTCAGTTAGTTTCCATTAGGAGTATATAGTGATGTATCTTCAGTTAGTTTCCATTAGGAGTAGATAGTGATGTATCTTCAGTTAGTTGTCATTAGGAGTAGATAGTGATGTATATTCAGTTAGTTTCCATTAGGAGTAGATAGTGATGTATCTTCAGGTAGTTGTCATTAGGAGTAGATAGTGATGTATATTCAGTTAGTTTCCACTAGGAGTATATAGTGATGTATCTTCAGTTAGTTGTCATTAGGAGTAGTCTACGTAGGTTAGCCAGTACCCCAGTACCCCTAGGCCCAGACAGTATGGTGGCCTACATCTGAGATAGAGAGAGAGAGGAGCCGGCAGGCATCTGACCTTTGAGTCAGTCAGAGGGAGAAAGGCAAAGACCAGAGCTGTGTTCCAACACCCATACTAACATTCTGTATACTACGTACGACATCATATACTATTAGTTAATTTTAGTATACTGTAAACAAACGGCATCCTTTTAGTTGAGTGTACTAGTGCTTTGCCTGTCTACCGGAAGTTGATGCTGTTGCTATGCAACTTCTTGATAGCTTGTTAGCATAACAAATGACTAGCTATACATCTTGCGATTTCAATATCAATGTCCGTTGAGAACGAACAACGACTATACCAGTTAACTAAGTTAAGAATGACATAAATAATCAAGTCAATAAATGTTGGGTCGTTAGTTAGATAGCAGATAGTTAATTTACTGGCAGGTTTGATGTATTAGTAACATACCGGTACATTCAAGCAAATGTTGTAATGATATGCTATTCGGTTCGTAAGGCTAGCGAAGCAAAACAAATTGTCAGCCAACATAACATGTAACTTATTTGAAAAGTCATGACTTTTTTATTACATGGCTCAACGTGTTCTTAGCATTTGTCATAATTAGTTAAAGCAAGGAATTTGTATCCACTCTTGTCGGACTTCAGCTGCATATTTTCCGCCATTTTCTTCAAATCTAAAAATGTTGTGAAGCTACGCCCATTTTCTGAAGAATTGCATTATGGGCCCTAAAAGCACGGAAATAGTGTTCCCTGCTTGTATACTTCAAATTTTGGCGAATGTAGCACGACATCCAGGAACTTTTAGCATACTAACTATATCCATACTATGACCAGTAAGCATACTACATACTCAATTTACGTCACAAATAGTACAGTTAGTGCAGTTAGTATGAGTATTGGAACACAGCTCAGGCCAGGGAGAAAGAGAGGGAGGAGTCAGAGAGAGATGACCTGCCTACCAGTCATCAACCCTCACCTCAATCGCCCCCTGAACTGCTTTTACTCACTGAACATGTTTGAAGGACACACTTTGTACTTTCAAAGTACACTAATATTAGGTCAACAAAGGCATTACTTAGGTCATTTACTATGATAGACATGAACCCCAAAACATTATCTGATGTGAATAATCTTGTTAGCTTTCCCTGATTGATTAAACATGTGCTGGAGCCATGAATTACAGTGAAGAGAAAAAACAGTCTTAACAACAGACGATCATTTCAAACATCCCAGCGGTTAAGGCTTTTATATTTCCCTCTGTGGCATTCATTCATCCATTCATTCATCCATTCATTCAGTCATCCATTCATCCATTCATTCGTTCATTCATCCATTCATTCATCCATTCATTCATCCATTTATTCATCCATTCATTCAGTCATCCATTCATCCATTCATTCGTTCATTCATCCATTTATTTATTCATTCATCCATTCATCCATTCATCCATCCATTCATTCATCCATTCATTTATTCATCCATTCATTCATCCATTCATCCATTCATTCATTCATGCATTCATTCATGCATTCATTCATTCATTCATTCATTCCAGGTTGTGAAATATGGAAATCCTGACAGTCAAGTCCTTTTGCCAGTGCGGAGACTGGGTTCTGTTGTGTTGCCCTATGATGTGTTACTGACTGGGGGCTGTTAATTCTCAACCTCCCTGGAGATGTGACATGGGTCAGAGAGAGAGAGAGAGAGAGAGAGAGAGAGAGGCAGACCAAGGTGAGCAGACGACAGCCGGACCCCCTTCCCCTCCTCTATACAACCCTCCCCCTCCCCTCCCTTCTCCAGACCGGCATCCCCAAAGTGCACACTTGGGGGTTGACACCAAATTACACAAACATTACACAAACCCAAATAGACAGTTGAGCATGTGGGACTGTGAGGCTAAAGTATAAGGTCTGTAGTGGTAATGATAGTCTCTAGGTATAAAGACTACAGTATAAGGTCTATAGTGGTAATGATAGTCTCTAGGTATAAAGACTACAGTATAAGGTCTATAGTGGTAATGATAGTCTCTAGGTATAAAGACTACAGTATAAGGTCTATAGTGGTAATGATAGTCTCTAGGTATAAAGACTACAGTATACGGTCAGGGGTTGTAGTGGTAATGATAGTCTCTAGGTATAAAGACTACAGTATAAGGTCTGTAGTGGTAATTATAGTCTCTAGGTATAAAGACTACAGTATAAGGTCAGGGGTTGTAGTGGTAATGATAGTCTCCAGGGATAAAGACTACAGTATAAGGTCTGTAGTGGTTATGATAGTCTCCAGGTATAAAGACTACAGTATAAGGTCTGAAGTGCTTATGATAGTCTCTAGGTATAAAGACTACAATATAAGGTCTGTAGTGGTTATGATAGTCTCCAGGTATAAAGACTACAGTATACGGTCAGGGGTTGTAGTGGTTATGATAGTCTCTAGGTATAAAGACTACAGTATAAGGTCTATAGTGGTAATGATAGTCTCTAGGTATAAAGACTACAGTATACGGTCTATAGTGGTAATGATAGTCTCTAGGTATAAAGACTACAGTATACAGTCGGGTTGTAGTGGTAATGATAGTCTCTAGGTATAAAGACTACAGTATAAGGTCTGTAGTGGTAATTATAGTCTCTAGGTATAAAGACTACAGTATAAGGTCTGAAGTGGTTGTGATAGTCTCCAGGGATAAAGACTACAGTATAAGGTCTGTAGTGGTAATTATAGTCTCTAGGTATAAAGACTACAGTATAAGGTATGTAGTGGTTATGATAGTCTCCAGGTATAAAGACTACAGTATAAGGTCTGAAGTGGTTGTGATAGTCTCTAGGTATAAAGACTACAGTATAAGGTCTATAGTGGTAATGATAGTCTCTAGGTATAAAGACTACAGTATAAGGTATGTAGTGGTTATGATAGTCTCCAGGTATAAAAACTACAGTATAAGGTCTGAAGTGGTTATGATAGTCTCTAGGTATAAAGACTACAGTATACGGTCAGGGGTTGTAGTGGTTATGATAGTCTCTAGGTATAAAGACTACAGTATAAGGTCAGGGGTTGTAGTGGTTATGATAGTCTCTAGGTATAAAGACCACAGTTTAAGGTCTGTAGTGGTAATGATAGTCTCTAGGTATAAAGACTACAGTATAAGGTCTGTAGTGGTAATGATAGTCTCCAGGTATAAAGACAACAGTATAAGGTCTGAAGTGGTAATGATAGTCTCCAGGTATAAAGACTACAGTATAAGGTCTGAAGTGGTAATGATAGTCTCTAGGTATAAAGACTACAGTATAAGGTCTGTAGTGGTAATGATAGTCTCCAGGTATAAAGACTACAGTATAAGGTCTGAAGTGGTAATGATAGTCTCCAGGTATAAAGACTACAGTATAAGGCCTGTAGTGGTTATGATAGTCTCTAGGTATAAAGACTACAGTATAAGGTCAGGGGTTGTAGTGGTAATGATAGTCTCTATGTATAAATACTACAGTATAAGATCTGTAGTGGTAATGATAGTCTCTAGGTATAAAGACTACGGTATAAGGTCTGTAGTGGTTATGATAGTCTCCAGGTATAAAGACTACAGTATAAGGTCTGTAGTGGTAATGATAGTCTCTAGGTATAAAGACTACAGTATAAGGTCTGTAGTGGTTATGATAGTCTCTAGGTATAAAGACTACAGTATAAGGTCTGTAGTGGTAATGATAGTCTCTAGGTATAAAGACTACAGTATAAGGTCTGTAGTGGCTGTGATAGTCTCTAGGTATAAAGACTACAGTATAAGGTCTGTAGTGGCTGTGATAGTCTCTAGGTATAAAGACTACAGTATAAGGTCTGTAGTGGTAATGATAGTCTCTAGGTATAAAGACTACAGTATAAGGTCTGTAGTGGTAATGATAGTCTCTAGGTATAAAGACTACAGTATAAGGTCTGTAGTGGCTGTGATAGTCTCTAGGTATAAAGACTACAGTATAAGGTCTGTAGTGGCTGTGATAGTCTCTAGGTATAAAGACTACAGTATAAGGTCTGTAGTGGCTGTGATAGTCTCTAGGTATAAAGACTACAGTATAAGGTCTGAAGTGGTTATGATAGTCTCTAGGTATAAAGACTACAGTATACAGTCGGGTTGTAGTGGTAATGATAGTCTCTAGGTATAAAGACTACTTTATAAGGTCTGTAGTGGTAATTATAGTCTCTAGGTATAAAGACTACAGTATAAGGTCTGAAGTGGTTGTGATAGTCTCCAGGGATAAAGACTACAGTATAAGGTCTGTAGTGGTAATTATAGTCTCTAGGTATAAAGACTACAGTATAAGGTATGTAGTGGTTATGATAGTCTCCAGGTATAAAGACTACAGTATAAGGTCTGAAGTGGTTGTGATAGTCTCTAGGTATAAAGACTACAGTATAAGGTCTATAGTGGTAATGATAGTCTCTAGGTATAAAGACTACAGTATAAGGTATGTAGTGGTTATGATAGTCTCTAGGTATAAAAACTACAGTATAAGGTATGTAGTGGTTATGATAGTCTCTAGGTATAAAGACTACAGTATAAGGTCAGGGGTTGTAGTGGTAATGATAGTCTCTAGGTATAAAGACTACAGTATAAGATCTGTAGTGGTAATGATAGTCTCTAGGTATAAAGACTACAGTATAAGGTCTGTAGTGGTTATGATAGTCTCCAGGTATAAAGACTACAGTATAAGGTCTGTAGTGGTAATGATAGTCTCTAGGTATAAAGACTACAGTATAAGGTCTGTAGTGGTTATGATAGTCTCTAGGTATAAAGACTACAGTATAAGGTCTGTAGTGGTAATGATAGTCTCTAGGTATAAAGACTACAGTATAAGGTCTGAAGTGGTTATGATAGTCTCTAGGTATAAAGACTACAGTATACAGTCGGGTTGTAGTGGTAATGATAGTCTCTAGGTATAAAGACTACAGTATAAGGTCTGTAGTGGTAATTATAGTCTCTAGGTATAAAGACTACAGTATAAGGTCTGTAGTGGTAATTATAGTCTCTAGGTATAAAGACTACAGTATAAGGTCTGAAGTGGTTGTGATAGTCTCCAGGGATAAAGACTACAGTATAAGGTCTGTAGTGGTAATTATAGTCTCTAGGTATAAAGACTACAGTATAAGGTATGTAGTGGTTATGATAGTCTCCAGGTATAAAGACTACAGTATAAGGTCTGAAGTGGTTGTGATAGTCTCTAGGTATAAATACTACAGTATAAGGTCTATAGTGGTAATGATAGTCTCTAGGTATAAAGACTACAGTATAAGGTATGTAGTGGTTATGATAGTCTCCAGGTATAAAAACTACAGTATAAGGTCTGAAGTGGTTATGATAGTCTCTAGGTATAAAGACTACAGTATAAGGTCAGGGGTTGTAGTGGTAATGATAGTCTCTAGGTATAAAGACTACAGTATAAGATCTGTAGTGGTAATGATAGTCTCTAGGTATAAAGACTACAGTATAAGGTCTGTAGTGGTTATGATAGTCTCCAGGTATAAAGACTACAGTATAAGGTCTGTAGTGGTAATGATAGTCTCTAGGTATAAAGACTACAGTATAAGGTCTGTAGTGGTTATGATAGTCTCTAGGTATAAAGACTACAGTATAAGGTCTGTAGTGGTAATGATAGTCTCTAGGTATAAAGACTACAGTATAAGGTCTGAAGTGGTTATGATAGTCTCTAGGTATAAAGACTACAGTATACAGTCGGGTTGTAGTGGTAATGATAGTCTCTAGGTATAAAGACTACAGTATAAGGTCTGTAGTGGTAATTATAGTCTCTAGGTATAAAGACTACAGTATAAGGTCTGAAGTGGTTGTGATAGTCTCCAGGGATAAAGACTACAGTATAAGGTCTGTAGTGGTAATTATAGTCTCTAGGTATAAAGACTACAGTATAAGCTATGTAGTGGTTATGATAGTCTCCAGGTATAAAGACTACAGTATAAGGTCTGAAGTGGTTGTGATAGTCTCTAGGTATAAAGACTACAGTATAAGGTCTATAGTGGTAATGATAGTCTCTAGGTATAAAGACTACAGTATAAGGTATGTAGTGGTTATGATAGTCTCCAGGTATAAAGACTACAGTATAAGGTCTGTAGTGGTAATGATAGTCTCTAGGTATAAAGACTACAGTATAAGGTCTGTAGTGGCTGTGATAGTCTCTAGGTATAAAGACTACAGTATAAGGTCTGTAGTGGCTGTGATAGTCTCTAGGTATAAAGACTACAGTATAAGGTCTGTAGTGGTAATGATAGTCTCTAGGTATAAAGACTACAGTATAAGGTCTGTAGTGGTAATGATAGTCTCTAGGTATAAAGACTACAGTATAAGGTCTGTAGTGGCTGTGATAGTCTCTAGGTATAAAGACTACAGTATAAGGTCTGTAGTGGTTATGATAGTCTCCAGGTATAAAGACTACAGTATAAGGTCTGAAGTGGTTATGATAGTCTCTAGGTATAAAGACTACAGTATAAGGTCTGTAGTGGTTATGATAGTCTCCAGGTATAAAGACTACAGTATAAGGTCTGAAGTGGTTATGATAGTCTCCAGGTATAAAGACTACAGTATACGGTCAGGGGTTGTAGTGGTTATGATAGTCTCTAGGTACAAAGACTACAGTATAAGTTCTATAGTGGTAATGATAGTCTCTAGGTATAAAGACTACAGTATACGGTCTATAGTGGTAATGATAGTCTCTAGGTATAAAGACTACAGTATAAGGTCTGTAGTGGTAATTATAGTCTCTAGGTATAAAGACTACAATATAAGGTCTGAAGTGGTTGTGATAGTCTCCAGGGATAAAGACTACAGTATAAGGTCTGTAGTGGTAATTATAGTCTCTAGGTATAAAGACTACAGTATAAGGTATGTAGTGGTTATGATAGTCTCCAGGTATAAAAACTACAGTATAAGGTCTGAAGTGGTTGTGATAGTCTCTAGGTATAAAGACTACAGTATAAGGTCTATAGTGGTAATGATAGTCTCTAGGTATAAAGACTACAGTATACGGTCAGGGGTTGTAGTGGTTATGATAGTCTCTAGGTATAAAGACTACAGTATAAGGTCTGTAGTGGTAATGATAGTCTCTAGGTATAAAGACTACAGTATAAGGTCTGTAGTGGTAATGATAGTCTCTTGGTATAAAGACTACAGTATAAGGTCTGTAGTGGCCGTGATAGTCTCTAGGTATAAAGACTACAGTATACGGTCTGTAGTGGCTGTGATAGTCTCTAGGTATAAAGACTACAGTATAAGGTCTGTAGTGGTAATGATAGTCTCTAGGTATAAAGACTACAGTATAAGGTCTGTAGTGGTAATGATAGTCTCTAGGTATAAAGACTACAGTATAAGGTCTGTAGTGGTAATGATAGTCTCTAGGTATAAAGACTACAGTATAAGGTCTGTAGTGGTAATGATAGTCTCTAGGTATAAAGACTACAGTATAAGGTCTGTAGTGGCTGTGATAGTCTCTAGGTATAAAGACTACAGTATAAGGTCTGTAGTGGTTGTGATAGTCTCTAGGTATAAAGACTACAGTATACGGTCAGGGGCTGTAGTGGTAATGATAGTCTCTAGGTATAAAGACTACAGTATAAGTTCTGTAGTGGTAATGATAGTCTCTAGGTATAAAGACTACAGTATAAGGTCTGTAGTGGCTGTGATAGTCACTAGGTATAAAGACTACAGTATAAGGTCTGTAGTGGTAATGATAGTCTCTAGGTATAAAGACTACAGTATAAGGTCAGGGGTTGTAGTGGTAATGATAGTCTCTAGGTATAAAGACTACAGTATAAGGTCTGTAGTGGTTATGATAGTCTCCAGGTATAAAGACTACAGTATAAGGTCTGTAGTGGTTATGATAGTCTCTAGGTATAAAGACTACTGTATACGGTCTGTAGTGGCTGTGATAGTCTCTAGGTATAAAGACTACAGTATACGGTCAGGGGCTGTAGTGGTAATGATAGTCTCTAGGTATAAAGACTACAGTATAAGGTCAGGGGTTGTAGTGGTAATGATAGTCTCTAGGTATAAAGACTACAGTATAAGGTCTGTAGTGGCTGTGATAGTCTCTAGGTATAAATATCAATGTACTGTATCCTCAGAAATCAAATCAAATCAAATCAAATTTTATTTGTCACATACACATGGTTAGCAGATGTTAATGCGAGTGTAGCGAAATGCTTGTGCTTCTAGTTCCGACAATGCAGTAATAACCAACAAGTAATCTAACTAACAATTCCTAATCTACTGTCTTATACACATTGTAAGGGGATAAAGAATATGTACATAAGGATATATGAGTGAGTGATGGTACAGAGCAGCATAGGCAAGATACAGTAGATGGTATCGAGTACAGTATATACATGTGAGATGAATATGTAAACAAAGTGGCATAGTTAAAGTGGCTAGTGATACATGTATTACATAAGGATGCAGTCGATGATATAGAGTACAGTATATAGGTATGCATATGAGATGAATAATGTAGGGTAAGTAACATTATATAAGGTAGCATGGTTTAAAGTGGCTAGTGATATATTTACAACATTTCCCATCAATTCCCATTATTAAAGTGGCTGGAGTTGAGTCAGTGTCAGTGTGTAGGCAGCAGCCACTCAATGTTAGTGGTGGCTGTTTAACAGTCTGATGGCCTTGAGATAGAAGCTGTTTTTCAGTCTCTCGGTCCCAGCTTTGATGCACCTGTACTGACCTCGCCTTCTGGATGATAGCGGGGTGAACAGGCAGTGGCTCGGGTGATAGATGTCCTTGATGATCTTTATGGCCTTCCTGTAACATCGGGTGGTGTAGGTGTCCTGGAGGGCAGGTAGTTTGCCCCCGATGATGCGTTGTGCAGACCTCCATACCCTCTGGAGAGCCTTACGGTTGAGGGCGGAGCAGTTGCCGTACCAGGCGGTGATACAGCCCGCCAGGATGCTCTCGATTGTGCCTCTGTAGAAGTTTGTGAGTGCTTTTGGTGACAAGCCGAATTTCTTCAGCCTCCTGAGGTTGAAGAGGCGCTGCTGCGCCTTCTTCACGATGCTGTCTGTGTGAGTGGACCAATTCAGTTTGTCTGTGATGTGTATGCCGAGGAACTTAAAACTTGCTACTCTCTCCACTACTGTTCCATCGATGTGGATAGGGGGTGTTCCCTCTGCTGTTTCCTGAAGTCCACAATCATCTCCTTAGTTTTGTTGACGTTGAGTGTGAGGTTATTTTCCTGACACCACACTCCGAGGGCCCTCACCTCCTCCCTGTAGGCCGTCTCGTCGTTGTTGGTAATCAAGCCTACCACTGTTGTGCCGTCCGCAAACTTGATGATTGAGTTGGAGGCGTGCGTGGCCACGCAGTCGTGGGTGAACAGGGAGTACAGGAGAGGGCTCAGAACGCATCCTTGTGGGGCCCCAGTGTTGAGGATCAGCGGGGAGGAGATGTTGTTACCTACCCTCACCACCTGGGGGCGGCCCGTCAGGGTAGCCAGTACCCAGTTGCACAGGGTGGGGTCGAGACCCAGGGTCTCGAGCTTGATGACGAGCTTGGAGGGTACTATGGTGTTGAATGCCGAGCTGCAGTCGATGAACAGCATTCTCACATAGGTATTCCTCTTGTCCAGATGGGTTAGGGCAGTGTGCAGTGTGGTTGAGATTGCATCGTCTGTGGACCTATTTGAGCGGTAAGCAAATTGGAGTGGGTCTAGGGAGTCAGGTAGGGTGGAGGTGATATGGTCCTTGACTAGTCTCTCAAAGCACTTCATGATGACGGAAGTGAGTGCTACGGGGCGGTAGTCGTTTAGCTCAGTTACCTTAGCTTTCTTGGGAACAGGAACGATGGTGGCCCTCTTGAAGCATGTGGGAACAGCAGACTGGTATAGGGATTGATTGAATATGTCCGTAAACACACCAGCCAGCTGGTCTGCGCATGCTCTGAGGGCGCGGCTGGGGATGCCGTCTGGGCCTGCAGCCTTGCGAGGGTTAACACGTTTAAATGTTTTACTCACCTCGGCTGCAGTGAAGGAGAGACCGCATGTTTCCTCAGAGGCCCTTCCTTAGGACAACACAGTAACACAAGGCTAGCTTATAGACCCCTGCTTTTACGTGAAGTTTAATGTGGCGTTGGTATCATGGGCCACATTATAGGGATGTGAGATGGCAGGGTGTGTGTGTGTGTGTGTGTGTGTGTGTGTGTGTGTGTGTGTGTGTGTGTGTGTGTGTGTGTGTGTGTGTGTGTGTGTGTGTGTGTGTGTGTGTGTGTGTGTGTGTGTGTGTGTGTGTGATGGCAGCAGAGCAGCTGAGGTTGGTTACTAGGGGTTAGGGATGATCTCGGGCATTCTTACAGACTCACTGGGATGAAAGGAGGCACGGAGGAGGGAGAAAGAGGGGATGGAGGGAGTGAGGGGGGTGAATGAAAGGTGGAGGGGTGGAGGAGGGAGAAAGAGGGGATGAAGGGAGTGAGGGGGTGAATGAAGAAGGGTGGAGAGGCGGAAGAGAGATGGAACGGAGAGAAACTGAGGCATGAGATGTTGTGGTTACTCTCTGTCTCCCTCTGTCTCCCTCTGTCTCTCTCTCCGTCTCTCTCTCTCCCCCTCTCCCTCTCTCTGTCTCTCTCTCTCTGTCTCTAGCTGTCTCTCCCTCTCTCTGTCTCTCTCTGTCTCTGTCTCTCCCTCTGTCTCTGTCTCTCCCTCTCTCTGTCTCTCTGTCTCTCTGTCTCTCTCTCTCTCTCCCTCTCTCTGTCTTTCTCTGTCTCTCTCTCTCCTTCTCCCTCTCTCTCTCTTTCTCTCTCTATCCGTTCTCTTAACATCTCTCCATCTCTAAGTTAATGACTTGTGAGGGTAGAGATCAGTGTAATTGGCCACATCCTAGGGAAGTGTTAGGTCACAAACAGCCCTGTTCGGCATGATCCATCCTGACAATGCACAGCAGCCTCCCTCCCTCGTCACACTATACTAATCCACCACAGATACAGCAACACTACATTAACCCACCATAGATACAACAACACTACATTAACCCACCACAGATACAACAACACTACATTAACCCACCACAGATACAGCAACACTACATTAACCCACCACAGATACAGCAACACTACATTAACCCACCACAGATACAGCCACACTACATTAACCCACCACAGATACAACAACACTACATTAACCCACCACAGATACAGCAACACTACATTAACCACCACAGATACAACAACACTACATTAACCACCACAGATACAACAACACTACATTAACCCACCACAGATACAGCAACACTACATTAACCACCACAGATACAACAACACTACATTAACCACCACAGATACAACAACACTACATTAACCCACCACAGATACAACAACACTACATTAACCACCACTGATACAACAACACTACATTAACCCACCACAGATACAGCCACACTACATTAACCCACCACAGATACAGCAACACTACATTAACCACCACAGATACAACAACACTACATTAACCACCACTGTTACAGCAATACTACATTAACCCACCACAGATACAACAACACTACATTAACCACCACAGATACAACAACACTACATTAACCCACCACAGATACAACAACACTACATTAACCCACCACAGATACAACAACACTACATTAACCCACCACAGATACAACAACACTACATTAACCCACCACAGATACAACAACACTACATTAACCCACCACAGATACAACAACACTACATTAACCCACCACTGATACAGCAACACTACATTAACCACCACAGATACAGCAACACTACATTAACCCACCACAGATACAGCAACACTACATTAACCCACCACAGATACAGCAACACTACATTAATACACCAGATATACAGCCATTAACCCACCACAGATACAGCAACACTACATTAACCACCACTGATACAGCAACACTACATTAACCACGACTGATACAGCGACACTACATTAACCACCACTGATACAGCAACACTACATTAACCCACCACAGATACAACAACACTACATTAACCCACCACAGATACAGCAACACTACATTAACCACCACAGATACAACAACACTACATTAACCACCACTGACACAACAACACTACATTAACCCACCACAGATACAGCAACACTACATTAACCCACCACAGATACAGCAACACTACATTAACCACCACTGATACAGCAACACTACATTAACCCACCACAGATACAGCAACACTACATTAACCCACCACAGATACAGCAACACTACATTAACCCACCACAGATACAACAACACTACATTAACCCACCACAGATACAACAACACTACATTAACCACCACAGATACAACAACACTACATTAACCACCACAGATACAACAACACTACATTAACCACCACAGATACAACAACACTACATTAACCACCACAGATACAACAACACTACATTAACCACCACAGATACAGCAACACTACATTAACCACCACAGATACAACAACACTACATTAACCACCACAGATACAACAACACTACATTAACCACCACAGATACAGCCACCACAAGATTAACCCACCACAGAAATAGGGAGCCGTGTTCCCCTTCTTCAACAGCTGTCCGTGAGTTTTAACACCTTGACAAATTGAACCCCCCCCCCCTCCTACCCTCTCTAGCCCTCTGTGGTTGTCAAATTGTACCTTACTGCCTAGCATGGACCCCTGTGCACTCTGGTCAAAATAGTGCACTATGTAGGGAATAGGGTGCCATTTGGGATGCATGCAAAAAATATGTCAAGAGTCCTTTCAGATAACTGAGTATAGCAGCTTGGCAACAGTACAATTTTGCATCTTCGGGCGTTTGATTGGCAGGCTCTTCCATCTCCAGCAGTTGATTGGCAGGCTCTTCCATCTCCAGCGTTTGATTGGCAGGCTCTTCCATCTCCAGCATTTGATTGGCAGGCTCTTCCATCTCCAGCGTTTGATTGGCAGGCTCTTCCATCACCATGCATTTGATTGGCAGGCTCTTCCATCACCATGCGTTTGATTGGCAGGCTCTTCCATCTCCAGCGTTTGATTGGCAGGCTCTTCCATCACCATGCGTTTGATTGGCAGGCTCTTCCATCTCCAGCGTTTGATTGGCAGGCTCTTCCATCACCATGCGTTTGATTGGCAGGCTCTTCCATCTCCAGCGTTTGATTGGCAGGCTCTTCCATCACCATGCGTTTGATTGGCAGGCTCTTCCATCTCCAGCGTTTGATTGGCAGGCTCTTCCATCTCCAGCGTTTGATTGGCAGGCCCTTCCATCTCCAGCGTTTGATTGGCAGGCTCTTCCATCTCCAGCGTTTGATTGGCAGGCTCTTTCATCTCCAGCGTTTGAATGGCAGGCTCTTTCATCTCCAGCGTTTGAATGGCAGGCTCTTCCATCTCCAGTGTTTGATTGGCAGGATCTTCCATCACCATGCGTTTGATTGGCAGGCTCTTCTATCTCCATGCGTTTGATTGGCAGGCTCTTCTATCTCTGGCGTTTGATTGGCAGGCTCTTCTATCTCTGGCGTTTGATTGGCAGGCTCTTCCATCTCCAGCGTTTGATTGGCAGGCTCTTCTATCTCCATGCGTTTGATTGGCAGGCTCTTCTATCTCTGGCGTTTGATTGGCAGGCTTTTCCATCTCCGAGAGTTTGATTGGCAGGCTCTTCTATCTCTGGCGTTTGATTGGCAGGCTCTTCCATCTCTGAGAGTTTGATTGGCAGGCTCTTCCATCTTCATGCGTTTGATTAGCAGGCTCTTCCATCTCCGGGCGTTTGATTGGCAGGCTTTTCCATCTCTATGCATTTGATTGGCAGGCTTTTCCATCTCTAGGCATTTGATTGGCAGGCCCTTCCATCTCCAGCGTTTGATTGGCAGGCTCTTCCATCTCCAGCGTTTGATTGGCAGGATCTTCCATCTCCAGCGTTTGATTGGCAGGCTCTTTCA
Source organism: Oncorhynchus masou masou (assembly GCF_036934945.1). NCBI lineage: Eukaryota > Metazoa > Chordata > Actinopteri > Salmoniformes > Salmonidae > Oncorhynchus > Oncorhynchus masou. The sequence goes on along the minus strand of NW_027013784.1, from coordinate 332,001 downwards.
TCTCCAGCGTTTGATTGGCAGGCTCTTCCATCTCCAGCGTTTGATTGGCAGGCTCTTCCATCTCCAGCGTTTGATTGGCAGGCTCTTCCATCTCCAGCGTTTGATTGGCAGGCTCTTCCATCTCCAGCGTTTGATTGGCAGGCTCTTCCATCTCCAGCGTTTGAATGGCAGGCTCTTCCATCTCCAGCATTTGATTGGCAGGATCTTCCATCACCATGCGTTTGATTGGCAGGCTCTTCTATCTCCATGCGTTTGATTGGCAGGCTCTTCTATCTCTGGCGTTTGATTGGTAGGCTCTTCTATCTCTGGCATTTGATTGGCAGGCTCTTCCATCTCCGAGAGTTTGATTGGCAGGCTCTTCTATCTCCATGCGTTTGATTGGCAGGCTCTTCCATCTCTGGCGTTTGATTGGCAGGCTCTTCCATCTCTAAGAGTTTGATTGGCAGGCTCTTCCATCTTCATGCGTTTGATTAGCAGGCTCTTCCATCTCCGGGTGTTTGATTGGCAGGCTTTTCCATCTCTAGGCATTTGATTGGCAGGCCCTTCCATCTCCAGCGTTTGATTGGCAGGCTCTTCCATCTCCAGCGTTTGATTGGCAGGATCTTCCATCACCATGCATTTGATTGGCAGGCTCTTCCATCACCATGCGTTTGAATGGCAGGATCTTCCATCACCATGCGTTTGATTGGCAGGCTCTTCCATCTCCAGCGTTTGATTGGCAGGCTCTTCCATCTCCAGCGTTTGATTGGCAGGCTCTTCCATCTCCAGCGTTTGATTGGCAGGCTCTTCCATCTCCAGCGTTTGATTGGCAGGCTCTTTCATCTCCAGCGTTTGATTGGCAGGCTCTTTCATCTCCAGCGTTTGAATGGCAGGCTCTTCCATCTCCAGTGTTTGATTGGCAGGATCTTCCATCACCATGCGTTTGATTGGCAGGCTCTTCTATCTCCATGCATTTGATTGGCAGGCTCTTCTATCTCTGGCGTTTGATTGGCAGGCTCTTCTATCTCTGGCGTTTGATTGGCAGGCTCTTCCATCTCCGAGAGTTTGATTGGCAGGCTCTTCTATCTCCATGCGTTTGATTGGCAGGCTCTTCTATCTCTGGCGTTTGATTGGCAGGTTCTTCCATCTCCGAGAGTTTGATTGGCAGGCTCTTCTATCTCTGGCGTTTGATTGGCAGGCTCTTCCATCTCCGAGAGTTTGATTGGCAGGCTTTTCCATCTCTAGGCATTTGATTGGCAGGCTTTTCCATCTCTAGGCATTTGATTGGCAGGCTCATTCTTTGGCAGTGAGTTTGTTGTTGTTTTTCTTTCTGCCTTGAGACATTTCAAGTTCTCCCCTCCTGAGGGGGCAATGCATACAATGCACACACACCATCAGTTGCCATGGCACTGTGGGTGTGCTGGGTGTCATTTGTTCCAGAAGTTGACATCTGACTAGTATGAATGATATGTTTTTTCATTTAAATGGGTTTTATTGGTATGGTATGAAGTATTGTATATTTGCTCAAAATCACAATGGTGGCATACCTCTGAACATTCCAGTATGCTGTTATTTATCACACCAAATATGTCATTCCTATGTGCATCTCTATGTGCGATATGACATCCTGTATAAAAGCTGTTCTTTTTCCCACTGTCACAGCTACTGTTGTCTGTTTTACAAATACTGGGAGTGTGTGTGCAGAGATGGGTTTCACTGTGACTGAATGCTGAATGCTCCAATCTGTGTGTGCGTGTGCATGTATGTGTGTGTGTGTGTGTGTGTACAGTTATCCCCAGCCAGTGAGATTTGCTTATTTGTGAATGTTGAGTGTGTGTCTACAATAGTAATTCAGTGAGATGGTTTTCTATCCAACAGAGCAGAGGCCTGTAACCCTGTAACCCTGTAACCTTTAACCTCTACCCTGTAATCCTGTAACCCTGTAACCTTTAACCACTACCCTGTAATCCTGTAACCCTGTAACATTTAACCTCTACCCTGTAATCCTGTAACCCTGTAACCTGTAACCTTTAACCTTTAACCTCTACCCTGTAATCCTGTAACCTTTAACCTGTGTGTGTGTGTGTGTATGGCCATGGCCATGAATAGTATTTAAATGGAGTACAGGCTTAACTGATTGACAGCAGAGACATAATACAATATGTAATGTTAATGAATAGTTTGGGGTAGGCCTCGTCTCCGGGAAATGCTCCTCAGAGCCAGGTGCTGATGACAGGGTGCCCTATGCTGGGCAGCTGGCATGGACCCCCCCAGCTGGGAGAACGGGGCTTCAGGTTATTATGCTGGGGGGGGGGGGTGTAACATTATAACATTAATAACACTCCCATACCAATACCTAGATGTTCAAATGTTCATAGATGACCAGCAGGGTCATAGAGAGAGAGAGAGGGAGAGGGAGGGAGAGGGAGAGAGAGAGAGAGAGAGAGACTCAGGACTATGTGGGGGTCAAGCAGGGTATCCACCACACCAGTCAGTCAGCTGAGAGAGAGAGAGAGAGAGAGAGAGAGAGAGAGAGAGAGAGAGAGAGAGAGAGAGAGAGAGAGAGAGAGAGAGAGAGAGAGAGAGAGAGAGAGAGAGAGAGAGAGAGAGAGAGAGAGAGAGAGAGAGAGAGAGAGAGACAGAGACAGAGACAGAGAGAGAGAGAGAGAGAGAGAGAGAAGAATTACTGTCATTTCTTAAGTAGGTCTTACTGCACTGCTGCATGGGCAGTATCTAGTGGAGATCCTAATGAACTAAACTGTACTTCCTCTCTCTCTCTCTCTCTCTCTCTCTCTCTCTCTCAGCTGACTGACTGGTGTGGTGGATACCCTGCTTGACCCCCACATAGTCCTGATTGTGGAGAGCTCTGACCAGGGGGGAAGACTTTTAACGTGACACGCCGGACCATGGACAGGAAGAGGAAATGGGTGCTAAGCAGCGGTGCTTTGCTGGTGATATTCCTTGGTCGCATGACCACAGCCTTAGAAGTGCCTCTTGACCGTAAGTCCAGTAGGATATGGTGACTGTAGATCACAGTATTGAATGGGTACTGTATTATTTAGTTACTGGAGTTATATGTTTTCAGATTTCATGACATTACAGGTTACAAGTTAGTATGTAGAGGGTTTGAAAGCATCCAGTCAGTGAACCATAGATACAGTAGCTTCCTTCCAGTGACTTGCATCTCAACAACACTGCATGGTGACATGATATGCATGTTGGGACAGATCTCACATGATGATTTAGTTCAACCACAGTGGAGAGGAATCTTCTAGTATTGTCTTGCCACGTCGTTAGCATCCCAAATGGCACCCTATTCCCTTTATAGTGCACTAGTTCTGACCAGAGCCCTATGCAGCCTGGTCAGAAGTAGTGCACTACAGTATATAGGGAATAGGCTGTCATTTGGGACTCAACCATTACCCACATTATCTTTATCTGCCTGTTGACTAATACTTAGCTTTCCTCACCTTCCTCAACGTTTTTATGACCGTTCATGGGGGACAAAAAGCTAAGGTTCTGGAAGGATGTAAGTGATGGGTCCAGGACTCTGCTGTGAGATGTGCTGTGGAGTGATGGAGCGTGGAGATCTTACTGTTGTGTGGATTGGAGTGACGTCGCTTAAATTTGCATGTAGCTATTTTGGCCCCTGTGTTTACAAACAAGCTGTTTATTGAGGTTTGTGATTTCATGTTTGTTATTGACGTTTGAACCATTTCATTGAATGGGAATACAATGATGGTCTATAGGAATAATAAGATGAAGTGATGATGTACATGTAGCATGTTGTCTAGTTGTCTAGTGGTCCACTAGACAATGTGTTGTGGTTGAGCAATACAGGAAGTGTCTGCTGCATCGTATCCTGCTGAGTGCATGCTCTTTACTTTTCCTTCCATTTGATGCTTCCTTCCTAATGCTGGTTAACGTGTTGCTGACGTGTTGCTGACGTGTTGCTGACGTGTTGCTGACGTGTTGCTAACGTGTTGCTGACGTGTTGCTGACGTGTTGCTGACGTGTTGCTAACGTGTGGCGTCTGCTTCTCTCTCTGAGGGAGCGTGTGTGTGCATATATGTGTGTGTGTGTTTGTGAGTGTGTGTGTCTCTCTCACTGGGTGTGTGTGTGTGTGTCTCTCTCTCTCACTGGGTGCATGTGTGTGTCTCTCTCTCACTGTGTGTGTGTGTGTGTGTGTGTGTGTGTGTGTGTGTGTGTGTGTGTGTGTGTGTGTGTGTGTTTGTGTGTCTCTCTCTCACTGGGTGCATGTGTGTGTCTCATTCTCTCTCTGAGTGAGTGTGTGTCTTTCTCTCACTGGGTGTGTGTGTGTGTGTGTCTCTCTCTCTCACTGGGTGCATGTGTGTGTCTCTCTCTCACTGTGTGTGTGTGTGTTTGTGTGTGTTTGTGTGTCTCTCTCTCACTGGGTGCATGTGGGTGTCTCTTCCTCTCTCTGAGTGAGTGTGTGTCTCTCTCTCACTGGGTGCATGTGTGTGTCTCTCTCTCACTGTGTGTGTGTGTGTGTGTACGTGTGTGTGTGTGTGTCTCTCTCTCTCTCTCTCACTGGGTGCATCTGAGTGAGTCTGTGTGTGCATATGTGTGTGTGTTTGTGAGTGTTTGTGTCTCTCTCTCACTGTGTGTGTGTGTGTCTCTCTCTCACTGGGTGTGTGTGTGCACGTTGTGGAGCAAAGTGTGTGTAGATTTGCCTCTGTTTAACACCCCTCTTACCCCTCTTCTCCAGTACCACAGCCTCCCACTATAACCCACCAATCCCCTAAGGATTTCATCATCGACCCTCGGGAGAACATCCTCATCTACTGTGAGGCCAAAGGGAAGCCGCATCCCAGGTGAGTGGAATGCTGTGTGAATAAATCCCCATGGAGACCATTACCATAGAGACCCATTGTCCGTCGCTTTAGTAACGTTTGACTGTAACACCTGACTGCACCTAACTGCCTAGATTTAAGTAGAAACTCCCTCTTGAGAAAAAAAAGAGGTGGTATCTTGAATCAAAAAGGGTTATTTGGCTGTTCCCATAGGAGAACCCTTTGAAGAACCCTTTGAGGTTACAGAAACACCGTTAGATACACCACCTACAGTACTGACTCTCAATAGGAGGTTTCTAAACCATTAGATACACCACCTACAGTACTGACTCTCAACAAGAGGTTTCTAAACCATTAGATACACCACCTACAGTACTGACTCTCGATAGGTTTCTAAACCATTAGATACACTACCTACAGTACTGACTCTCAAGAGGAGGTTTCTAAACCATTAGATACACTACCTACAGTGCTGACTCTCAACAAGAGGTTTCTAAACCATTAGATACACCACCTACAGTACTGACTCTCGATAGGTTTCTAAACCATTAGATACACTACCTACAGTGCTGACTCTCAACAAGAGGTTTCTAAACCATTAGATACATCACCTACAGTACTGACTCTCAAGAGGAGGTTTCTAAACCATTAGATACACCACCTACAGTGCTGACTCTCAGCAAGAGGTTTCTAAACCATTAGATACACCACCTACAGTACTGACTCTCAATAGGAAGTTTCTAAACCATTAGATACACCACCTACAGTACTGACTCTCAATAGGAGGTTTCTAAACCATTAGATACACCACCTACAGGGCTGACTCTCAACAAGAGGTTTCTAAACCATTAGATACACCACCTACAGTACTGACTCTCAAGAGAAGGTTTCTAAACCATTAGATACACCACCTACAGTACTGACTGTCAACAAGAGGTTTCTAAACCATTAGATACACCACCTACAGTACTGACTGTCAACAAGAGGTTTCTAAACCATTAGATACACCACCTACAGTACTGACTGTCAACAAGAGGTTTCTAAACCATTAGATACACCACCTACAGTACTGACTCTCAATAGGAGGTTTCTAAACCATTAGATACACCACCTAAAGGGCTGACTCTCAACAAGAGGTTTCTTAACCATTAGATACACCACCTACAGTACTGACTCTCAAGAGGAGTTTTCTAAACCATTAGATACACCACCTACAGTACTGACTGTCAACAAGAGGTTTCTAAACCATTAGATACACCACCTACAGTACTGACTCTCAATAGGAGGTTTCTAAACCATTAGATACACCACCTACAGTGCTGACTCTCAATAGGAGGCTTCTTAACCATTAGATACACCACCTACAGTACTGACTCTCAAGAGGAGGTTTCTAAACCATTAGATACACCACCTACAGTATTGACTCTCAAGAGGTTTCTTAACCATTAGATACACCACCTACAGTATTGACTCTCAAGAGGAGGTTTCTTAACCATTAGATACACCACCTACAGTATTGACTCTCAAGAGGAGGTTTCTAAACCATTAGATACACCACCTACAGTATTGACTCTCAATAGGAGGTTTCTAAACCATTAGATACACCACCTACAGTACTGACTCTCAAGAGGAGGTTTCTAAACCATTAGATACACCACCTGCAGTACTGACTTTCAATAGGTTTCTAAACCATTAGATACACCACCTACAGTGCTGACTCTCAATAGGAGGTTTCTAAACCATTAGATACACCACCTACAGTATTGACTCTCAAGAGGAGGTTTCTAAACCATTAGATACACCACCTACAGTACTGACTCTCAATAGGTTTCTAAACCATTAGATACACCACCTACAGTACTGACTCTCAAGAGGAGGTTTCTAAACCATTAGATACACCACCTACAGTACTGACTCTCAATAGGTTTCTAAACCATTAGATACACCACCTACAGTGCTGACTCTCAATAGGAGGTTTCTAAACCATTAGATACACCACCTATAGTACTGACTCTCAATAGGAGGTTTCTAAACCATTAGATACATCACCTACAGTACTGACTCTCAATAGGAGGTTTCTAAACCATTAGATACACCACCTACTGTGCTGACTCTCAATAGGAGGTTTCTAAACCATTAGATACACCACCTACAGTGCTGACTCTCAATAGGAGGTTTCTTAACCATTAGATACACCACCTACAGAATTGACTCTCAAGAGGAGGTTTCTTAACCATTAGATACACCACCTACAGTACTGACTCTCAAGAGGAGGTTTCTTAACCATTAGATACACCACCTACAGTCCTGACTCTCAAGATTGGGTTCCAAATGAGTCACATGAATCCCAATGACTTGTCATCATTATTCATCCCTATTCCAAGTGTCAATTACATTTTCTACTGTACTGTACTGTACTGTACTGTACTGTACTGTACTCTACTCCTACTCTACTCTACTCTACTCTACTCTACTCTACTCTACTCTACTCTACTCTACTCTAGCCTACTCTACTCTACTCTAGCCTAATTTAACCCCTTATGTTTCATCCAGCTTTTCCTGGACACGGAATGGGACGCATTTTGACGTGGAGAAGGACTCTAAGGTGTTGATGAAGCCGAGCTCAGGGACGCTGGTCATAGACATCAGTGGGGAGAAGGCTGAGGCCTACGAGGGGATCTACCAGTGTACCGCACGCAATGAGCACGGGACCGCTGTTTCCAACAACATCTTCATCAGACAGTCGAGTAAGAACCGTTATTTCCAACTGTTACTGAGCCTGTCTTTACCCTGAGACTGTCTTTACCCTGAGACTGTCTTTAACCTGAGACTGTCTTTACCCTGAGACTGTCTTTACCCTGAGCCTGTCTTTACCCTGAGCCTGTCTTTAGTCTGAGACTGTCTTTAGTCTGAGACTGTCTTTAGCCTGAGACTGTCTTTACCCTGAGCCTGTCTTTACCCTGAGCCTGTCTTTACCCTGAGCCTGTCTTTACCCTGAGCCTGTCTTTACCCTGAGCCTGTCCTTACGCTGAGCCTGTCTTTACCCTGAGCCTGTCTTTACCCTGAGCCTGTCCTTACCCTGAGCCTGTCTTTACCCTGAGCCTGTCTTTACCCTGAGCCTGTCTTTACCCTGAGACTGTCTTTACCCTGAGACTGTCTTTACCCTGAGCCTGTCTTTACCCTGAGCCTGTCTTTACCCTGAGACTGTCTTTACCCCGAGCCTGTCTTTACCCTGAGACTGTCTTTACCCCGAGCCTGTCTTTACCCTGAGACTGTCTTTACCCTGAGCCTGTCTTTACCCTGAGACTGTCTTTACCCTGAGCCTGTCTTTACCCTGAGACTGTCTTTACCCTGAGACTGTCTTTACCCCGAGCCTGTCTTTACCCTGAGACTGTCTTTACCCCGAGCCTGTCTTTACCCTGAGACTGTCTTTACCCTGAGCCTGTCTTTACCCTGAGCCTGTCTTTACCCTGAGCCTGTCTTTACCCTGAGCCTGTCTTTACCCTGAGACTGTCTTTACCCTGAGACTGTCTTTAACCTGAGACTGTTATTAACCTTAGCCAACCTTAGTACAACTCTTTTACCCTGGGATTCCAGCCATAACAAACCTACCCACTTTGTAGACTCTCCCTGAAGGGATGATGAATCTGTATTGAACAAGTATTATAATCTGCAGATCTTTTCAATGTCTTTACAGATTAGAGTTAAGCATTCTGATATTTTAAACACATAACTCCCTGTTGAACATTTTAAACAGGGCCCCTCCCTCCCTGTTGAACATTTTAAACAGGGCCCCTCCCTCCCTGTTGAACATTTTAAATAGGGCCCCTCCCTCCCTGTTGTACATTTTAAACAAGGCCCCTCCCTCCCTGTTGAACATTTTAAACAGGGTCCCTCCCTCCCTGTTGAACACTTTCACAGGGCCCCTACCTCCAATTTCCCCTGTTGAACATTTTAAACAGGGCCCCTCCCTCCCTATTGAAAATGTTAAATAGGTCCCCTCCCTCCCTGTTGTACATTTTAAACAAGGTCCCTTCCTTCCCTGTTGAACATTTTAAACAGGGCCCCTCCCTCCCTGTTGAACACTTTCACAGGGCCCCTACCTCCAATTTCCCCTGTTGTACATTTTACACAGGGCCCCTTCCTCACTGCTGTCTGTATGATGGCTGTTTATGTGACACAGGGTCCCCCTTGTGGTCGAAGGAGAGGAAAGAGGCAATCATGGTACAGGTGGGAGTGTCTCTGGTGCTGCAGTGTCGACCGCCTGCAGGCCTGCCCCTCCCATCATCTTCTGGATGGACAACAGTAAGTCTTCAAGGGGTTTCATACATTTCTACACATTGTGTGTTGGTTTACATCCAGACAGTACGCTGTAAAGTCCAATTCTAGAAGTCATATTGCCGGACTGTGTTCTGAGATTATATAGGGGCTGTTTTTGGTTGTCAGTAAGCATACATATTTAGTGTAATTGTATACAGCCACTGCCTCTTCACCCGCTATCATCCAGAAGGCGAGGTCAGTACAGGTGCATCAAAGCAGGGACCGAGAGACTGAAAAACAGCTTCTATCTCAAGGCCATCAGACTGTTAAACAGCCACCACTAACATTGAGTGGCTGCTGCCATACATGTAAAAATGTATCACTAGCCACTTTAAACAATGTTTACATACCCTACATTACTCATCTCATATGTATATACTGTACTCTATACCATCTACTGCATCTTGCATCTTTATGTAGTACATGTATCACTAGCCACTTTAAACAATGCCACTTAATATAATGTTTACATACCCTAAATTACTCATATCATATGTATATACTGTACTCTATACCATCTACTGCATCTTGCCATCTTTATGTAATACATGTATCACTAGGCACTTTAAACAATGTTTACATACCCTACATTACTCATCTCATATGTATATACTGTACTCTATACCAACTACTGTATCTTGCCATCTTTATGTAATACATGTATCACTAGCCACTTTAAACAATGTTTACATACGCTACATTACTCATCTCATATGTATATACTGTACTCTATACCAACTACTGTATCTTGCCATCTTTATGTAATACATGTATCACTAGCCACTTTAAACAATGCCACTTAATATAATGTTTACATACCCTACATTACTCATCTCATATGTATATACTGTACTCGATACCATCTACTGCATCTTCCTATGCCGTTCTGTACCATCATTCATTCATGATTCTTTATGTACATATTATTTATCCCTTTACAGTTGTGTGTATAAGGTATTAGTTGTGGAATTGTTAGGTTAGATTACTCGTTGGTTATTACTGCATTGTCGGAACTAGAAGCACAAGCATTTCTCTACACTCACATTAACAACTGCTAACTATGTGTATGTGACAAATACAATTTGATTTGATGTGTAACATATTTGAAGTGATACATCATCTCTCCTCTTCCTCTTCCCCCCCCTTCCAGACTTCCAGCGCCTGCCTCAGAACACGCGTGTGTCCCAGGCGTTAAACGGAGACCTGTACTTCTCTAACGTCCTATTGGACGACACCAGGAACGACTACATCTGTTACGCCCGCTTCCCCCACACACAGACCATCCAGCAGAAACAACCCATCACGGTCAAAGTCCTGGACAGTAAGTGTCCATCCCACTCAGCACAGAGGCTTTGAACCAGTCCCAGCGGGTTCCTACACCTGAGATGTTTACTGATCTGGAAGGGAGAAGCTCCATCTCCACACTGATTATACATATTGATTCCCTTCAGATCTGCAAATAAGGGTTAGGGCCAAGGAGAAGGGAGCCTTGGGCAAGACGGTCAACTCCTTCTCTGAGTTGTCTGGTCCTATCTGAGTGTTAGTGGACACCGTGACATTAGGTCATTGTATGTTTTCATGTTTCTGTGCATCTTCACATTGCCTTGTTATGCAATATTTTAGTATAGTGATAATTTTGTAGAGTATTTTGTGATACTCATCATTCTAATGTGTGATGTATTTTTGAACTGTCCTTTCATGTTGATATTTGTTTGATGATATTTGTTTGATGACATCCCTTCCTCTAAACTGAATCTCCTCCTGGTTGTTCCCTGTAGATGTCTATGTAGCACCTCTAAACTGAATCTCCTCCTGGTTGTTCCCTGTAGATGTCTACGTAGCACCTCTAACTGAATCTCCTCCTGGTTGTTCCCTGTAGATGTCTACGTAGCACCTCTAACTGAATCTCCTCCTGGTTGTTCCCTGTAGATGTCTACGTAGCACCTCTAACTGAATCTCCTCCTGGTTGTTCCCTGTAGATGTCTACGTAGCACCTCTAACTGAATCTCCTCCTGGTTGTTCCCTGTAGATGTCTACGTAGCACCTCTAACTGAATCTCCTCCTGGTTGTTCCCTGTAGATGTCTACATAGCACCTCTAACTGAATCTCCTCCTGGTTGTTCCCTGTAGATGTCTATGTAGCACCTCTAACTGAATCTCCTCCTGGTTGTTCCCTGTAGATGTCTACGTAGCACCTCTAACTGAATCTCCTCCTGGTTGTTCCCTGTAGATGTCTACATAGCACTGCATGCTCATGATGTTCTGATTGATTTTTACAGTGGATGCGATCAATGAAACTGTGGCAGCTTTGTACAATTATACGAACAATTTATTTGTTGGTGAGTGCTGGTTTACCCCCTTATCCCAAAGTGAACCCAGCCCCATCCCAACTCCTCCTTTTATTCTAACCAACCTGGACTATACCTGGCCCAACTGACTCCAACACCTGTAGTATAATCTACCTGGAATATACCTGACCCACCTGACTGCAAAACCTGTAGTATAACCTACCTGGACTATACCTGACCCACCTGACTCCAACACTTGTAGTATAACCTACCTGGAATATACCTGACCCACCTGACTCCAACACCTGTAGTATAACCTACCTGGACTATACCTGACCCACCTGACTCCAACACCTGTAGTATAACCTACCTGGACTATACCTGACCCACCTGACTCCAACACCTGTAGTATAACCTACCTGGACTATACCTGACCCAACTGACTCCAGCACCTGTAGTATAACCTACCTGGACTATACCTGACCCACCTGACTCCAACACCTGTAGTGTAACCTACCTGGAATATACCTGACCCACCTGACTCCAGCACCTGTAGTATAACCCACCTGGAATATACCTGACCCACCTGACTCCAACACCTGTAGTATAACCTACCTGGACTATACCTGACCCACCTGACTCCAACACCTGTAGTATAACCTACCTGGAATATACCTGACCCACCTGACTCCAACACCTGTAGTATAACCTACCTGGACTATACCTGACCCACCTGACTCCAACACCTGTAGTATAACCTACCTGGACTATACCTGACCCACCTGACTCCAACACCTGTAGTATAACCTACCTGGACTATACCTGACCCACCTGACTCCAACACCTGTAGTATAACCTACCTGGACTATACCTGACCCACCTGACTCCAACACCTGTAGTATAACCTACCTGGACTATACCTGACCTGATCATCTACTCCCAACCTCATCCTGTGTGACTAAATTCACATTGATAGCGTAATATAATAAAATAACAACAAACAATGTTTAATTACATTCCATAACTAAATCCTCTCCCTTTACCCTGTACTGTGTTAACTTAGCTTACCTTCTTACTTAGAAAACCAAATGCCTAAAAGGTGGATTCATTTGTAGGAAACCCATCAAGAAAAAGAAACCAATCAAATCCATTTTCTTTACTGAAATGAATGTTCCTTTCTTTGGCTGGGCATTCATCTACTAATGTTAACCAATGGGCATTCATCTACTAACGTTAACCAATGGGCATTCATCTACTAACGTTAACCAATGGGCATTCATCTACTAACGTTAACCAATGGGCATTCATCTACTAACATTAACCATAAGCTTCCCATTGGTTAAGCATTATTCATAGTAAAAAGGATGCTCCTCCTAGTTTAAATTCAACACCCATCACCCAATAGTTAGATGATGAAATCCAAAGTGAAGCACACAGCATACAGAACTAGTATGATGAAACTCTTGCATGAGACTTATACAGTATTTTCTCTCTCTCTCATCTAGATCTTTCCATGTTCTTTTAATGTAAGTCTCTGACCCTGAAAAAGGCACGCATGGAAAGATCATTAAACACAATCTGTCTTCTGTCCATCCAATCAGCGGTTCACGCCAATGTGTTGTATACAACACATTCCCCCCAGCTCCACTCACTCAATCTAGTCTCATTGTAAATGTACATTCCCCCCAGCTCCACTCACTCAATCTAGTCTCATTGTAAAGAGATTTTACCAGACCTTTCAGTCAGGGCTTGATTAGGGCTAAACATGTCAGCATCATAGCAGCCGTAGCTAGCTTAGGGCTAAACATGTCAGAATCATAGCAGCCGTAGCTAGCTTAGGGCTAAACATGTCAGAATCATAGCAGCCGTAGCTAGCTTAGGGCTAAACATGTCAGAATCATAGCAGCCGTAGCTTGATTAGGGCTAAACATGTCAGAATCATAGCAGCCGTAGATTGATTAGGGCTAAACATGTCAGAATCATAGCAGCCGTAGCTAGATTAGGGCTAAACATGTCAGAATCATAGCAGCCGTAGCTTGATTAGTGCTAAACATGTCAGAATCAAAGCAGCCGTAGCTTGATTAGGGCTAAACATGTCAGAATCAAAGCAGCCGTAGCTTGATTAGGGCTAAACATGTCAGCATCATAGCAGCCGTAGCTTGATTAGGGCTAAACATGTCAGAATCATAGCAGCCGTAGCTAGCTTAGGGCTAAACATGTCAGAATCATAGCAGCCGTAGCTTGATTAGGGCTAAACATGTCAGAATCATAGCAGCCGTAGCTAGCTTAGGGCTAAACATGTCAGAATCATAGCAGCCATAGCTTGATTAGGGCTAAACATGTCAGCATCATAGCAGCCGTAGCTTGATTAGGGCTAAACATGTCAGAATCATAGCAGCCGTAGCTTGATTAGGGCTAAACATGTCAGAATCATAGCAGCCGTAGATTGATTAGGGCTAAACATGTCAGCATCATAGCAGCCGTAGATTGATTAGGGCTAAACATGTCAGCATCATAGCAGCCGTAGATTGATTAGGGCTAAACATGTCAGCATCATAGCAGCCGTAGCTTGATTAGGGCTAAACATGTCAGAATCATAGCAGCCGTAGCGAGCTTATGGCTAAAATCTGTCTATGATTATATCGAGGAAGGATACTAAGGGAGAAATCCTAGATCCCTTGGTTGTCGTGGCAACAGATTGACGACTGGACGGCCTGTCTCTCCAGGTGTTGTGTGTCTACTTCAGACCAGTGGCCCTATATAGTGCACTATGGGGCAAAGGGAGCCATTTGGGAAGCAGCCTGCGAAAGGGCCAACGCCTGGCTACAGTCCATAACAGCACGGGATATTACTACTATCCTATAATAGTCTATATGCCGCTGGTGCTGGACTACTGGCTCTACGGACTGAATGGTCACAGCTAGCTACTGACACTTATACCCTTTCCACAATCCAGCAGCTATATTTACCCACCACCCAGGTCAGAGAAGTACTATTTAGCTTGGCTCAGCTCAGCTTGGCTCAGCTCGGCTTAGCTCAGTAGTGTGAACAGGGTATAGGAACGTGTGGTTCTGGTGCTGAGATGATTGTGTTTCCTGTCCTGTTCTCCAGACAGTCCATCGGGGGAGCGGCGACCCAGCTTCATGGCTCCTCTGGGGCGGAGCAGCACCCAGATGGCCCTGAGGGGAGGGGTTCTGGAGATAGAGTGTATCGCTGAAGGACTGTAAGTACGCCCACAACACTGCATGAACAACGCTGCATGAACAACACTGCATGAACAACGCTGCATGAAAAACACTGCATGAACAACACTGCATGAACAATACTGCATGAACAACACAGCATGAACAAGGTTTTTAACTTCTGTTTTTGCACAAGGGCAGGTTGGTTTGTTTAATCTTTGTATGTGACATTCAGCAATACTACTTTGTTGCCTTGTCAAGACAACATCATGTTTGCTATTGCAAAATCAGGCTGGTTACCTAGACAACATTGGACTAGCTGTCTGTCTGTTCTTTTTGGGAGAGGACAATACACAGATATTGGTAAGTGATTTATTTAGTTGTTGTTGTTTTTGCTAGTCCGACTCCGGAGGTGTCCTGGTATAAGGAGAGTGGCGATCTTCCTAGCAGCCGGATGTCCTTCCACAACTTCCAGAAGACGCTGAAGATCGCAGATGTGATGGAGGCGGACGCCGGGGACTACCGCTGCACGGCCAAGAACAGCCTAGGCTCCGCCCATCACACCATCAAAGTCAACGTCAAAGGTCTGTGACACAAAGAAGAGTTGGGACGAGATGGAATATGTGGAGAAATGTTCCTAACACTCCTAGTACCTTTACAGTGTTGTGGATTTTAAAAGGGGTATTCTATAGGTCTGTCCCTCTCTCTCTCTTTCTCTGACTCTCACCCCCCCTTCCCCGTCCCCCCCAGCGGCTCCGTTCTGGATCAGTGCCCCCAGGAACCTGATCCTGGCCCCGAAGGAGACGGGCATCCTCACCTGCAGAGTCAGTGGAGACCCCAAGCCCCAAATCGCCTGGTCCGTCAACGGAGTCCCCATCGAAAGTGAGTCTAGTCCACTTCCACCCCAGACTGAGGCTCAATGGAACGAATCCTAACTGGAGAAATGCACACTGAAGCGTACATTTACATTTTAGTAATTTAGCAAACGCTCTTATCCAGAGAGATGTATAGTCAGTGTGTTTCACTTATGTAGGTAGAACAGCACCAGAGCTCATATACTATTGCATAAATAATTCATTGATGTCAATGAGAGATTTGCACAAAATATGTATGTGTGCTCTGCCCACATAGGGGATGAATCCTAATCAAATTAGGATTCATCCCCTATGTGGGCAGAGCACACATCTACACGATGTTACCCTTCAATTATGAACATCCAAATGTGCAGGAGGAAGGGTGAACAGAGGTTTGAATGTGTGACATACTGTATATCTAGCCTGTGATCCCCTTGATAGACTCTCCAAAGGACACGAGTCGGAAGGTGGAGGACGACACAGTGATTCTGAGCGACGTCCAGACCGGCTCCAGCGCTGTCTACCAGTGCAACGCCTCCAATGAGTTTGGCTACCTGCTGGCTAATGCTTTTGTCAATGTGCTTGGTGAGTCTCTGGAAACACAACCATTGAATCTGCCTTTTAGAATCCGAATATTGAGTCAATAAACAAATAAAAACTCTAAACTCTTGAGCTTTACAACTCTTGAACATTGTTGTGGCCAATGACAGCATTTTGTGTTCTCTGCATCATTCTCATGTCACGTTATGGTTTAGTAATCATTATCAATATGATTTGTTTCTGTTTTCAGCCGAAGCACCAAGGGTGCTGACTCCCCCCAACAATGTGTACCAGGTCATCACCAACAATCCTGCCTTCCTGGACTGTGCCTCGTTCGGCTCGCCCATACCAACCATCACATGGTTAGTCCATCTGGCTCTAAGTCTTGCAAGCCAGTCAGCCAGACTCTCACAAGCTAGTCAGCCAGACTTTAAGTTTCACAAGCCAGTCAGCCAGACTTTAGTCTCACAAGCCAGTCAGTCAGATGCTCACAAGCCAGCCAGTCAGACTCTAGTCTCACAAGCCAGCCAGTCAGACTCTAGTCTCACAAGCCAGCCAGTCAGACTCTAGTCTTACAAGCCAGCCAGCCAGACTCTAGTCTCACAAGCCAGCCAGCCAGTCAGACTCTAGTCTTACAAGCCAGCCAGCCAGACTCTAGTCTCACAAGCCAGCCAGCCAGCCAGACTCTAGTCTCACAAGCCAGCCAGTCAGACTCTAGTCTCACAAACCAGCCAGCCAGACTCTAGTCTCACAAGCCAGTCAGTCAGACTCTAGTCTCACAAGCCAGTCAGTCAGACTCTAGTCTCTAAAGCCAGCCAGTCAGACTCTAGTCTCACAAGCCAGCCAGTCAGACTCTAGTCTCACAAGCCAGCCAGCCAGACTCTAGTCTCACAAGTCACTCTGTTTCACAAGCCAGCCAGCCAGATTCTAGTCTCACAAGCCAGTCAGCCAGACTCTAGTCTCACAAGCCAGCCAGCCAGACTCTAGTCTCACAAGCCAGTCAGTCAGACTCTAGTCTCACAAGCCAGCCAGCCAGACTCTAGTCTCACAAGCCAGCCAGCCAGACTCTAGTCTCACAAGCCAGCCAGCCAGACTCTAGTCTCACAAGCCAGTCAGTCAGACTCTAGTCTCACAAGCCAGTCAGTCAGTCTCCCATCTTGTTATTACACCACTCTGTTATTAACACCACTCTGTTAACACCTCTCTGTTAACACCACTCTGTTATTAACCCTACTCTGTTAACACCTCTCTGTTAACACCACTCTGTTATTAACACCACTCTGTTAACACCTCTCTGTTAACTCCACTCTGTTAACACCACTCTGTTAACACCTCTCTGTTAACTCCACTCTGTTAACTACACTCTGTTAACACCTCTCTGTTAACACCTCTCTGTTAAAACCTCTCTGTTAAAACCTCTCTGTTAACTCCACTCTGTTAACTACACTCTGTTAACACCTCTCTGTTAAAACCTCTCTGTTAAAACCTCTCTGTTAACTCCACTCTGTTAACTACACTCTGTTAACTACACTCTGTTAACACCTCACTGTTAAAACCTCTCTGTTAACACCTCTCTGTTAACACCACTGCACTTCCTAATGGAGTTCACTGAGGCTGGTGTGATTGTGAACAGAGGGCTGTTAATGAATATCACACAGTGTCCCGTAAAGTCCTTCAGTCACAAACTGTTCAACATGATCTTCTCATAAAGAACTGAGCTGATGAATAACTACATTCATAAAGTCTCACAGGGATCTAGCGTTCTAATGCAGTGACCTAGTGTTTCCTCTGCAGGTTTAAGGACAGCCAGACCAGTATCCTGAATAGAGACCCATATGTGATCCATAATAACGGTACCTTAGAGATCAACGTAGCCCAGTCCCTGAACAGTGGCAAGTACACCTGTATAGCCTCCAACAACCTGGGAACCAGGGAGAACCATGTCTACTTGGAGGTCAAAGGTCAGACAAGCCTGCTTATAACCTGATTATAATGCTTTATGAATGTAGTTATAGACACTTATAATGCTTTATGGATGTATTTATAGATGTTATAATTTTTATTTTACCTTTATTTAACAAGGCAAGTCAGTTAAGAACATATTCTTATTTTCAATGACAGCCTAGGAACAGTGGGTTAACTGCATTGTTCAGGGCAAAACGACAGCTCAGGGATTCGATCTTGCAACCTTCCGGTTACTAGTCCAACTCTCTAACCACTAGGCTACCTGACGCCCCAATCTATTTATAGATGTTATAATGCTTTATGAATGTAGTTATCGAAACGTATAATGCATTATGAATTTAATTATAGACACGTGTAATGCATTATGAATGTAGTTATAAATGTTATAATGCATTATGATTGTAGTTATAGATGTTATAATGCATTATGAATGTAGTTATAGATGTTATAATGCATTATGAATGTAGTTATAAATGGTATAATGCATTATGAATGTAGTTATAGACACTTATAATGCATCATGAATGTAGTTATAGATACTTATAATGCATTATGAATGTAGTTATACATGTTATAATGCATTATGAATGTAGTTATAGATGTTATAATGCATTATGAATGTAGTTATAGATATTATAATGCATTATGAATGTACTTATAGATGTTATAATGCATTATGAATGTAGTTATAAATGTTATAATGCATTATGAATGTACTTATAGATGTTATAATGCATTATGAATGTAGTTATAGATGTTATAATGCATTATGAATGTAGTTATACATTTTATAATGCATTATGAATGTAGTTATAGATGTTATAATGCATTATGAATGTAGTTATAGATGTTATAATGCATTATGAATGTAGTTATAAATGGTATAATGCATTATGAATGTAGTTATAGACACTTATAATGCATCATGAATGTAGTTATAGATACTTATAATGCATTATGAATGTAGTTATACATGTTATAATGCATTATGAATGTAGTTATAGATGTTATAATGCATTATGAATGTAGTTATTGATGTTATAATGCATTATGAATGTAGTTATAGATGTTATAATGCATTATGAATGTAGTTATAGATGTTATAATGCATTATGAATGTAGTTATAGACACTTATAATGCATTATGAATGTATTTATAGACACTTATAATGCATTATGAATGTAGTTATAAATGTTATACTGCATTATGAATGTAGTTATAGATGTTATAATGCATTATTAAGAGTGTATTCATATGAAGTGTAACCATATATGTGTGTATTGTCCTTCAGAGCCGACGAGGATCCTGGCCCAGCCAGAGTACATGGTGGTCCAGAGGAACAGGAAGGCCGTGTTTGAGTGTAAAGTTAAACACGACCCCACCCTCATCCCCACCATGAACTGGCTCAAAGACAACGGAGAGCTGCCTGACGACGAGAGGTACTCTAGACCATCTCCTCTATACACACCTTCTCTCTATAGATATGGGTCTGCTATCGGCCAGTGGTGGTCAACCCTACTCCAGGAGAGATAACATCCTCCCTGATTCTGACACACCTCATTCTACTAATCAAACTGCTCCTCAGGCCCTCCTCAGCCCCCCGCATTAGGTGTGTTAAAGCAGGGCAGGAGCAAAAGCCTGAAAAAATTATGTATTTGGTAAATGTATGATTGGATTTGTTTTTTCATTATTTTTTTCACCTTTATTTAACCAGGTAAGCTAGTTGAGAACAAGTTCCCATTTCCAACTGCGACCTGGCCAAGATAAAGCAAAGCAATGCGACAGAAACAACAACACAGAGTTACACATGGAATAAACAAGCGTACAGTCAATAACACACTAGAAAGAAAGTCTATATACATTGTGTGCAAATGGCATGAGGAGGTAAGGCAATACATAGGCCATAGTAGCAAAGTAATTACAATTAACACGAGTGATAGATGAGCAGATGATGATGAGCAGATGGTGGTGTGTAAGTAGTGATACTGGTGTGCAAAAGAGCAGCAAAGTAAATAAAAACAGTATCGGGATGAGGTAGGTAGATTGGGTGGGCTATTTACAGATGGACTATGTACAGCTGCAGCGATCTGTTAGATGCTCAGATAGGTGATGTTTAAAGTTAGTGAGGGAAATGTAAGTCTCCAACATCAGCGATTTTTGCACTTCGCTCCAGTCATTGGCAGCAGAGAACTGGAAGGGAAGGCGGCCAAAGGAGGTGTTGGCTTTGGGGATGACCAGTGAGGTATACCTGCTGGAGCGCGTGCTACGGGTGGGTGTTATTATCGTGACCAGTGAGCAGAGATAAGGCGGAGCTTTACCTAGCATAGACTTATAGATGACCTGGAGCCAGTGGGTCTGGCGACGAATATGTAGCGAGGGACTAGAGCATACAGGTCGTAGTGGTGGGTGGTACAAGGCGCTTTGATAACAAAACAGATGACTCTGATAGACTACACCCAGTTTTCTAAGTAGAGTATTGGAAGATATTTTGTAGATGACATCGCCGAAGTCGAGGATCGGCAGGATAGTCAGTTTTACTAGGGTAAGTTTGGCGGCGTGAGTGAACGAGGCTTTGTTGCGAAATAGACAGCCAATTCTAGATTTGATTTTGGATTGGAGATGTTTGAAATGAGTCTGGAAGGAGAGTTTACAGTCTAGCCAGACACCTAAGTATTTGTAGTTGTCCACGTATTCTAGGTCAGAACCTTCCAGAGTAGTGATGCTAGTCGGGCGGGGGTGCGGGCAGCGAACAAGTGAAAAGCATGCATTTGGTTTTACTAGCGTTTAAGAGCAGTTGGAGGCCACGGAAGGAGTATTGTATGGCATTGAAGCTTGTTTGGAGGTTAGTTAACACAGTGTCCAAGGAAGGGACAGAAGTATACAGAATGGTGTTGTCTGCGTAGAGATGGATCAGGGAATCACCTGCAGCAAGAGCGACCTCATTGATGTATACAGAGAAGAGAGTCAGCCCGAGAATTGAACCCTGTGGTACCCCCATAGAGACTGCCACAGGTCCGGACAACAGGCCCTCCGATTTGACACACTGAACTCTGTCTGTGAAGTAGTTGGTGAACCAGGCGAGGCAGTCATTTGAGAAACCAAGGCTATTGAGTCTGCCGATAAGAATACGGTGATTGACAGAGTCGAAGCCTTGGCCAGGTCAATGAATACAGCTGCACAGTACTGTCTTTTATCGATGGCGGTTATGATATCGTTTAGTACCTTGAGCGTGGCAGGGGTGCCCCCGTCACCAGCTCGGAAACCGGATTGCACAGCAGAGAAGGTACGGTGGGATTCGAAATGGTCAGTGATCTGTATATTAACTTGGCTTTTGAAGACTTTAGAAAGGCAGGGTAGGATAGATATAGGTCTATAACAGTTTGGGTCTAGAGTGTCACCCCCTTGAAGAGGGGGATGACCGCGGCAGCTTTCCAATCTTTAGGGATCTCGGACGATACGAAAGAGAGGTTGAACAGGCTAGTAATAGTGGTGGCAACAAAGGCGGCGGATAATTTTAAAAGAGAGGGTCCAGATTGTCTAGCCTGGCTGATTTGTAGGGGTCCAGGTTTTGCAGCTCTTTCAGAACATCTGCTATCTGGATTTAGGTGAAGGAGAAGCTGGGGAGGCTTGTGCAAGTAGCTGCCGGGGGTGCGGAGCTGTTGTCCGGGGTTGGGGTAGCCAGGAGAAAAGCATGGCCAGCCGTAGAGAAATGCTTATTGAATGTTTTTTTATCGGTGGTGACCGTGTTACCTAGCCTCAGTGCAGTGGGCAGCTGGGAGGAGGTGCCCTTGTTCTCCATGGACTTTTTGGAGTTAGAGCTACAGGATTCATATTTCTGTTTGAAAAAGCTAGCCTTTAATTTCCTGACTGACTGTGTGTATTGGTTCCTGACTTCCCTGAACAGTTGCATATCGCTGGGACTATTCGATGCTATTGGAGTCCGCCACAGGTTACTGTAAGCATGATTGTCTGACTGTGTGGTGGTGTTTTGTTAGGTTCTTGGTGGACACTGACAGTCTGACCATCAACGAAGTGACAGAGGAGGACAGGGAACCTACACCTGTGTCATGAACACCACCCTGGACCAGGACTCAGCTAGCGCCATGCTCACCGTCGTTGGTGGGTTTACCTTTATACTTCACCTGATGTTTACCTAACTTATCTTAGGATATACAACACATTCTACCCTTTCCTCGTTCTATCAGCTACCTATATTCTATGTCCTCTAGTTACTCTTATGACAATGTGATATGTTTCATCTCTGTGGTAGACACGCATGTGCATGTTCTGAATAGTCTGTTAACATCTTTATTTAAATACTTTGTAGTCTGATCCAATGCTCACAGAGTTGTAATACTAGAGTGTTGTAATATTGGTGATTGACTATAGGAACACCAGTCTTTCATAACCAATACTAGAGTGTTGTAATATTGGTGATTGACTATAGGAACACCAGTCTTTCATAACCAATACTAGAGTGTTGTAATATTGGTGATTGACTATAGTAACACTAGTCTTTCATAACCAGTACTAGAGTGTTGTAATATTGGTGATTGACTATAGTAACACTAGTCTTTCATAACCAATACTAGTGTTGTGATATTGGTGATTGACTATAGTAACACTAGTCTTTCATAACCAGTACTAGAGTGTTGTGATATTGGTGATTGACTATAGTAACACTAGTCTTTCATAACCAATACTAGAGTGTTGTAATATTGGTGATTGACTATAGTAACACTAGTCTTTCATATCCAATACTAAAGTGTTGTAATATTGGTGATTGACTATAGTAACACTAGTCTTTCATAACCAATACTAGAGTGTTGTAATATTGGTGATTGACTATAGGAACACCAGTCTTTCATAACCAATACTAGAGTGTTGTGATATTGGTGATTGACTATAGTAACACTAGTCTTTCATAACCAATACTAGTGTTGTAATATTGGTGATTGACTATAGGAAGTATTTCATAAGCTTCTTGTTGCTGTGTAGTCCTATTCTTCTTCTCTCTGAAACCTGTGTTTTGTCACTAACCTGTCACTCCTATCTGACTCCTGTCCTTGCTCTCTCAGAGGCTACTCCAACTCCTGCTATTGTCTACGGTAAACAACGCTGGCCCTGTTGGCCATATTAGCATCATCATTCCTCATCCACTCCTCTCCCTCAGTCCTGAGTGTGTGAGAGCTGACCTTCACCCTTACTGTAGCAGTCTTGTCCGTTTGCTTAGCATGCTATGGCTCTGCTGTGATGCTACTGCAGTGGCATATTGACAGTCCGTGACCAGAGAGAACCAGTCTGTGTGTGTTTGAAGTGTCTACTGCATCATTAGATGTATTCACTAGTGTGATGATTATTATTATTATTATTAGTAGTAACTATGTCCATCTGACTACTGTGTTTTGGGTTGGAGTTGGATCCTGCTCATTTCAGACTCTCGCTCAGTTACTCAGTTTATCAAACAAGGCATGCTGACTCCCACCCCCTAAAGCATCAGGTGACCTTGTTGTTGTAGTGAGTGGTACCGACACTGTGTTTTCCTCTCCAGAGGAACCAGACCCTCCTACAGACCTGGAGCTGACTGACCAGAGAGAGAGGAGCGTCCAGCTCACCTGGATACCTGGAGACGAACACAACAGCCCTACACAGAGTACTGTATTATAATGAACAGCCCTACACAGAGTACTGTATTATAATGAACACAACAGCCCTACACAGAGTACTGTATTATAATGAACAGTCCCACACAGAGTACTGTATTATAATGAACACAACAGTCCCACACAGAGTACTGTATTATAATGAACACAACAGCCCCACACAGAGTACTGTATTATAATGAACAGCCCTACACAGAGTACTGTATTATAATGAACAGCACTACACAGTGTACTGTATTATAATGAACACAACAGCCCTACACAGAGTACTGTATTATAATGAACACAACAGTCCTACACAGAGTACTGTATTATAATGAACACAACAGCCCTACACAGAGTACTGTATTATAATGAACACAACAGCCCCACACAGAGTACTGTATTATAATGAACACAACAGTCCTACACAGAGTACTGTATTATAATGACCAGCCCTACACAGAGTACTGTATTATCATGAACAGCACTACAAAGAGTACTGTATTATAATGAACACAACTGCCCCACACAGAGTACTCTATTATAATGAACAGCCCTACACAGAGTACTGTATTATAATGAACACAACAGCCCCACACAGAGTACTGTATTATAATGAACACAACAGTCCCACACAGAGTACTGTATTATAATGAACAGTCCTACACAGAGTACTGTATTATAATGAACACAACAGCACTACACAGAGTACTGTATTATAATGAACAGCCCTACACAGAGTACTGTATTATAATGAACACAACAGCCCTACACAGAGTACTGTATTATAATGAACAGCCCTACACAGTGTACTGTATTATAATGAACACAACAGCCCTACACAGAGTACTGTATTATAATGAACAGTCCCACACAGAGTACTGTATTATAATGAACACAACAGTCCCACACAGAGTACTGTATTATAATGAACACAACAGCCCTACACAGAGTACTGTATTATAATGAACAGCCCTACACAGAGTACTGTATTATAATGAACAGCACTACACAGTGTACTGTATTATAATGAACACAACAGCCCTACACAGAGTACTGTATTATAATGACCAGCCCTACACAGAGTACTGTATTATAATGAACACAACAGCCCCACACAGAGTACTGTATTATAATGAACAGCCCTACACAGAGTACTGTATTATAATGAACAGCCCTACACAGAGTACTGTATTATAATGAACAGCACTACACAGTGTACTGTATTATAATGAACACAACAGCCCTACACAGAGTACTGTATTATAATGACCAGCCCTACACAGAGTACTGTATTATAATGAACACAACAGCCCTACACAGAGTACTGTATTATAATGAACACAACAGCCCCACACAGAGTACTGTATTATAATGAACACAACAGCCCTACACAGAGTACTGTATTATAATGAACACAACAGCCCCACACAGAGTACTGTATTATAATGAACACAACAGTCCCACACAGAGTACTGTATTATAATGACCAGCCCTACACAGAGTACTGTATTATCATGAACAGCACTACAAAGAGTACTGTATTATAATGAACACAACTGCCCCACACAGAGTACTCTATTATAATGAACAGCCCTACACAGAGTACTGTATTATAATGAACACAACAGCCCCACACAGAGTACTGTATTATAATGAACACAACAGTCCCACACAGAGTACTGTATTATAATGAACAGTCCTACACAGAGTACTGTATTATAATGAACACAACAGCACTACACAGAGTACTGTATTATAATGAACACAACAGTCCTACACAGAGTACTGTATTATAATGACCAGCCCTACACAGAGTACTGTATTATCATGAACAGCACTACAAAGAGTACTGTATTATAATGAACACAACAGCCCTACACAGAGTACTGTATTATAATGAACACAACAGTCCTACACAGAGTACTGTATTATAATGAACAGCCCTACACAGAGTACTGTATTATAATGAACAGCCCTACACTGTAACGACGTTCTTCGTTTGTCGAAAGAGAGTCAGACCGAAATGCAGCGTGTTTGTTACTCATGTTTATAAGTGACAACAAATAACGAAACTATACATGAAATAACGAATAAATACAAAACAACAAAACGGAACGTGAAACCTATTACAGCCTGACTGGTGAAACTAACACAGAGACAGGAACAATCACCCACGAAATACAAAGCGAAACCCAGGCTACCTAAATACGGTTCCCAATCAGAGACAACGAGAATCACCTGACTCTGATTGAGAACCGCCTCAGGCAGCCAAACCTATGAAACACACACCCCTAATCAGCTACAATCCCAATAACTAAAAAACCCCACTAAATACAACAAACAATAAACCCATCTCACACCCTGGCCTGACCAACTAATTAACTAAAACACAAAATACTAAGACCAAGGCGTGACAGAACCCCCCCCTAAGGTGCGGACTCCCGAACGCACCTCAAAACCATAGGGAGGGTCCGGGTGGGCGTCTGTCCATGGTGGCGGTTCCGGCTCCGGACGTGGACCCCACTTCATAAATGTCATTGTTCCTCCCCTTCGCGTACTGGGATGATCCACCCTCGCCGCCGACCATGGCCGAATAGTCCTCACCCAGAACCCTACATAACAGAGGAGCAGCTCGGGACTGAGGGGCAGCTCGGGACTGAGGGGCAGCTCGGGACTGAGGGGCAGCTCGGGACTGAGGGGCAGCTCGGGACTGAGGGGCAGCCCGGGACCGAGAAGAAGCCCAGTACCGAGAAGAAGCCCAGTACCGAGATGAAGCCCAGCCAGGCAGTTGAATCCGGCAGATCCTGG
The DNA here is from genome assembly GCF_036934945.1 of Oncorhynchus masou masou. Classification (NCBI taxonomy): domain Eukaryota; kingdom Metazoa; phylum Chordata; class Actinopteri; order Salmoniformes; family Salmonidae; genus Oncorhynchus; species Oncorhynchus masou. The sequence continues at coordinate 305,603 of NW_027013784.1, read as the reverse complement.
TTGACTGGCGGATCCTGGCTGACTATCAGATCTGGCAGATCCTGGCTGACTGGCGGATCCTGGCTGACCGGCGGATCCTGGCTGACCGGCGGATCCTGGCTGACCGGCTGATCCTGGCTGACTGGCTGATCCTGGCCGACTGGCAGATCCTGGCTGACTAGCAGATCTGGCAGATCCTGGCTGACTGGCGGATCCTGGCCGACTGGCAGATCCTGGCTGACTAGCAGATCTGGCAGATCCTGGCTGACTGGCGGATCCTGGCTGACTGGCAGATCCTGGCCGACTGGCAGATCCTGGCTGACTAGCAGATCTGGCAGATCCTGGCTGACTGGCGGATCCTGGCCGACTGGCAGATCCTGGCTGACTAGCAGATCTGGCAGATCCTGGCTGACTGGCGGATCCTGGCTGACTGGCAGATCCTGGCCGACTGGCAGATCCTGGCTGACTAGCAGATCTGGCAGATCCTGGCTGACTGGCGGATCTGGAAGAGTCTGGTTGACTGGCAGATCTGGAAGAGTCTGGTTGACTGGCATATCTGGAAGAGTCTGGTTGACTTGCAGATCTGGAAGAGTCTGGTTGACTGGCAGATCTGGAAGAGTCTGGTTGACTGGCAGATCTGGAAGAGTCTGGCTGACTGGCAGATCTGGAAGAGTCTGGCTGACTGGCAGATCTGGAAGAGTCTGGTTGACTGGCAGATCTGGAAGAGTCTGGCTGACTGGCAGATCTGGAAGAGTCTGGTTGACTGGCAGATCTGGAAGAGTCTGGCTGACTGGCAGATCTGGAAGAGTCTGGCTGACTGGCAGATCTGGAAGAGTCTGGCTGACTGGCAGATCTGGAAGAGTCTGGCTGACTGGCAGATCTGGAAGAGTCTGGCTGACTGGCAGATCTGGAAGAGTCTGGCTGACTGGCAGATCTGGAAGAGTCTGGCTGACTGGCAGATCTGGAAGAGTCTGGCTGACTGGCAGATCTGGAAGAGTCTGGCTGTCTGGCAGATCTGGAAGAGTCTGGCTGTCTGGCAGATCTGGAAGAGTCTGGCTGTTTGGCAGATCTGGAAGAGTCTGGCTGACTGGCAGATCTGGAAGAGTCTGGCTGACTGGCAGATCCTGGCAGACTGATGGCTCTGGCTGCTTCATGCTGACTGACGGCTCTGGCTGCTCCATGCTGACTGGCGGCTCTGGCTGCTCCATGCAGACTGGCAGCTCTGGCTGCTCCATGCAGACTGGCAGCTCCTTGCAGACTGGCAGCTCTAGCTGCTCCATGTAGACTGGCAGCTCCTTGCAGACTGGCAGCTCTAGCTGCTCCAGGCAGACTGGCAGCTCTGGCTGCTCCATGCAGACTGGCAGCTCCTTGCAGACTGGCAGCTCTAGCTGCTCCATGCAGACTGGCAGCTCTAGCTGCTCCATGCAGACTGGCAGCTCTAGCTGCTCCATGCAGACTGGCAGCTCCTTGCAGATTGGCAGCTCCTTGCAGACTGGCAGCTCCTTGCAGATTGGCAGCTCCTTGCAGACTGGCAGCTCTAGCTGCTCCATGCAGACTGGCAGCTCCTTGCAGACTGGCAGCTCCATGCAGACTGGCAACTCCATGCAGACTGGCAACTCCATGCAGACTGGCAACTCTGGCTGCTCCAAGCAGACTGACAGCTCTGGCTGCCCCATGCAGACTGGCAGCTCTAGCTGCTCCATGCAGGCTGGCAACACTGGATGCTCCATGTAGACTGGCAGCTCTAGCTGCTCCATGCAGACAGGAGGCTTCGGCAGCGCTGTAGAGGAGGAAGGCTCTAGAACCGCTGAACAGGCGGGAGACTCCGACAGCGCAGCAGAGGGAGAAAGCGCTGGCTGCGCTGAACAGGCGAGGCGCACTGAAGGCCTGATGCGTGGTGCTGGCACTGGTGGTATTTGGCCGAGAACACGCACAGGAAGCCTAGTGCGGGGAACTGCTACCGGAGGGCTGGGGTGTGGAGGTGGTACTGGATAGAGGACAGGCACAGGAAGCCTGGTGCGGGGAGCTACCATCGGAGGACTAGTGTGTGAAGGTGGCACAGGATGGACTGGACCGTGAAGGTGTACTGGAGAGCCTGAGTGCAGGACTGGCACAGGACGTGCAAGGCTAGGTAGGTACACAGGAGGCTTAGTGCGTGAGGCTGGCACATTTTTCACCAGCCGACTAACACGCACCTCAGGACTAGTATGGAGCGCTGACCCAGGTGCCATTAAATCCCCGACACGCTCCGTCGGACGAATATTGTACCTAAAGCACCAAACTAGCAACTCCCTCATTAATTTCTCCTCCAATTTCCCCATTAACTCCTTCACAGTCTCTGCTTCGCTCACCTCCAACACCGATTCTGGTCTCCTCCTTGGCTCTTCACGATAAACAGGGAGAGTTGGCTCAGGTCTGTCTCCTGACTCAGCCAATCCCCCTCTGAGCCCCCCCCAAGAAATTTTGGGGCTTCGCTCTGCGCCGCCATGTCTTTTTTCCGACCCCATTCTCCTATAGCCCTCTTCGCACTGCTCCAGCGAATCCCAGGCGGGCTCCGGCACTCTCTGGGTCGGCCGCCCACCTGTCTATTTCTTCACACGTCGTAATATCCATACTGTACTCCATTCTGGGCTGCTCCTGTTTCCATCCACGTCGCCGTGCTTCCTCCTCATACCAGCGCCTCTCCGCTTCAGCCGCTTCTAGTTCCTCCTTAGGGCGGCGATATTCACCAGGCTGGGCCCAGGGTCCTTTTCCTTCCAGCTCCTGTTTCCTCTTCGCCTGCTGCACCTTTGGGCGGCTACACTCCCCTGGTTTAGCCCAGGGTCCTCTCCCGTCAAGGATTTCCTCCCATGTCCAGAAATCCTTAATACGCGGCTCCTCTTTGGGCTGCTCCTCTTTGGGCTGCTCCTGCCTGTTGACACGCTGCTCGGTCCGTGTGTGGTGGGTGATTCTGTAACGACGTTCTTCGTTTGTCGAAAGAGAGTCGGACCGAAATGCAGCGTGTTTGTTACTCATGTTTATTAGTGAAAACAAATAACGAAACTATACATGAAATAACGAATAAATACAAAACAACAAAACGGAACGTGAAACCTATTACAGCCTGACTGGTGAAACTAACACAGAGACAGGAACAATCACCCACGAAATACAAAGCGAAACCCAGGCTACCTAAATACGGTTCCCAATCAGAGACAACGAGAATCACCTGACTCTGATTGAGAACCGCCTCAGGCAGCCAAACCTATGCAACACACACCCCTAATCAGCTACAATCCCAATAACTAAAAACCCCCACTAAATACAACAAACAATAAACCCATGTCACACCATGGCCTGACCAACTAATTAACTAAAACACAAAATACTAAGACCAAGGCGTGACATACACAGAGTACTGTATTATAATAAACACAACAGTCCTACACAGGGTACTGTATTATAATGAACACAACAGTCCTACACAGAATACTGTATTATAATGAACACAACAGTCCTACACAGGGTACTGTATTATAATGAACACAACAGCCCCACACAGAGTACTGTATTATAATGAACACAACAGCCCTACACAGAGTACTGTATTATAATGAACACAACAGTCCCACACAGAATACTGTATTATAATGAACTGCCCCACACAGAGTACTGTATTATAATGAACACAACAGTCTTACACAGAGTATTGTATTATAATGTACACAACAGCCCTACACAGAGTACTGTATTATAATGAACACAACAGCCCTACACAGAGTACTGTATTATAATGAACACAACAGTCCTACACAGAGTACTGTATTATAATGAACACAACAGCCCTACACAGAGTACTGTATTATAATGAACACAACAGTCCTACACAGAGTACTGTATTATAATGAACACAACAGTCCTACACAGGGTACTGTATTATAATGAACACAACAGCCCTACACAGAGTACTGTATTATAATGAACAGTCCCACACAGAGTACTGCATTATAATGAACACAACAGTCCTACACAGAGTACTGTATTATAATGAACACAACAGTCCTACACAGAGTACTGTATTATAATGAACACAACAGCCCTACACAGAGTACTGTATTATAATGAACAGTCCCACACAGAGTACTGTATTATAATGAACACAACAGTCCTACACAGAGTACTGCATTATAATGAACACAACAGTCCTACACAGGGTACTGTATTATAATGAACACAACAGTCCTACACAGAGTATTGTATTATAATGAACACAACAGTCCCACACAGAATACTGTATTATAATGAACTGCCCCACACAGAGTACTGTATTATAATGAACACAACAGCCCCACACAGAGTACTGTATTATAATGAACACAACAGTCCCACACAGAGTACTGTATTATAATGAACACAACAGTCCCACACAGAGTACTGTATTATAATGAACAGCCCTACACAGAGTACTGTATTATAATGAACAGCCCCACAGAGTATTGTATTATAATGAACACAACAGTCCTACACAGAGTATTGTATTATAATGAACACAACAGTCCCACACAGAATACTGTATTATAATGAACAGCCCTACACAGAGTACTGTATTATAATGAACACAACAGTCCCACACAGAGTACTGTATTATAATGAACACAACAGCCCTACACAGAGTACTGTATTATAATGAACACAACAGCCCCACACAGAGTACTGTATTATAATGAACACAACAGTCCCACACAGAGTACTGTATTATAATGAACACAACAGTCCCACACAGAGTACTGTATTATAATGAACAGCCCTACACAGAGTACTGTATTATAATGAACACAACAGCCCCACACAGAGTACTGTATTATAATGAACACAACAGTCCCACACAGAGTACTGTATTATAATGAACACAACAGTCCCACACAGAGTACTGTATTATAATGAACACAACAGCCCTACACAGAGTACTGTTTTATAATGAACACAACAGTCCTACACAGAGTACTGTTTTATAATGAACACAACAGTCCTACACAGAGTACTGTATTATAATGAACAGTCCTACACAGAGTACTGTATTATAATGAACAGTCCTACACAGAGTACTGTATTATAATGAACAGCCCTACACAGAGTACTGTATTATAATGAACAGCCCCACACAGAGTACTGTATTATAATGAACACAACAGTCCTACACAGAGTACTGTATTATAATGAACAGTCCTACACAGAGTACTGTATTATAATGAACACAACAGCCCCACACAGAGTACTGTATTATAATGAACACAACAGTCCCACACAGAGTACTGTATTATAATGAACACAACAGCCCCACACAGAGTACTGTATTATAATGAACACAACAGTCCCACACAGAGTACTGTATTATAATGAACACAACAGCCCCACACAGAGTACTGTATTATAATGAACACAACAGTCCTACACAGAGTACTGTATTATAATGAACAGTCCTACACAGAGTACTGTATTATAATGAACACAACAGCCCCACACAGAGTACTGTTTTATAATGAACACAACAGTCCTACACAGAGTACTGTATTATAATGAACAGTCCTACACAGAGTACTGTATTATAATGAACAGCCCTACACAGAGTACTGTATTATAATGAACAGCCCCACAGAGTACTGTATTATAATGAACACAACAGTCCTACACAGAGTACTGTATTATAATGAACAGTCCTACACAGAGTACTGTATTATAATGAACAGCCCTACACAGAGTACTGTATTATAATGAACAGCCCCACACAGAGTACTGTATTATAATGAACACAACAGCCCCACACAGAGTACTGTTTTATAATGAACACAACAGTCCTACACAGAGTACTGTATTTTAATGAACAGTCCTACACAGAGTACTGTATTATAATGAACAGTCCTACACAGAGTACTGTATTATAATGAACAGCCCTACACAGAGTACTGTATTATAATGAACAGCCCCACACAGAGTACTGTATTATAATGAACACAACAGCCCCACACAGAGTACTGTATTATAATGAACACAACAGCCCTACACAGAGTACTGTATTATAATGAACAGTCCCACACAGAGTACTGTTTTATAATGAACACAACAGCCCCACACAGAGTACTGTATTATAATGAACACAACAGCCCTACACAGAGTACTGTATTATAATGAACACAACAGTCCTACACAGAGTACTGTATTATAATGAACAGTCCCACACAGAGTACTATATTATAATGAACACAACAGCCCCACACAGAGTACTGTATTATAATGAACACAACAGCCCTACACAGAGTACTGTATTATAATGAACACAACAGTCCTACACAGAGTACTGTATTATAATGAACAGCCCTACACAGAGTACTGTATTATAATGAACACAACAGTCCTACACAGAGTACTGTATTATAATGAACACAACAGTCCCACACAGAGTACTGTATTATAATGAACACAACAGTCCTACACAGAGTACTGTATTATAATGACCAGTCCTACACAGAGTACTGTATTATAATGAACACAACAGTCCTACACAGAGTACTGTATTATAATGAACACAACAGTCCCACACAGAGTACTGTATTATAATGAACACAACAGTCCCACACAGAGTACTGTATTATAATGAACACAACAGTCCCACACAGAGTACTGTATTATAATGAACACAACAGCCCCACACAGAGTACTGTATTATAATGAACACAACAGCCCTACACAGAGTACTGTATTATAATGAACAGTCCCACACAGAGTACTGCATTATAATGAACACAACAGTCCTACACAGAGTACTGTATTATAATGAACACAACAACCCTACACAGAGTACTGTATTATAATGAACACAACAACCCTACACAGAGTACTGTATTATAATGAACACAACAGCCCTACACAGAGTACTGTATTATAATGAACAGTCCCACACAGAGTACTGCATTATAATGAACACAACAGTCCTACACAGAGTACTGTATTATAATGAACACAACAGTCCTACACAGAGTACTGTATTATAATGAACAGTCCCACACAGAGTACTGTATTATAATGAACACAACAGTCCTACACAGAGTACTGTATTATAATGAACACAACAGCCCTACACAGAGTACTGTATTATAATGAACACAACAGTCCTACACAGAGTACTGTATTATAATGAACAGTCCCACACAGAGTACTGTATTATAATGAACACAACAACCCTACACAGAGTACTGTATTATAATGAACACAACAGCCCTACACAGAGTACTGTATTATAATGAACAGTCCCACACAGAGTACTGCATTATAATGAACACAACAGTCCTACACAGAGTACTGTATTATAATGAACACAACAGTCCTACACAGAGTACTGTATTATAATGAACACAACAGCCCTACACAGAGTACTGTATTATAATGAACACAACAGTCCTACACAGAGTACTGTATTATAATGAACAGTCCCACACAGAGTACTGTATTATAATGAACACAACAGCCATACACAGAGTACTGTATTATAATGAACACAACTGTCCCACACAGAGTACTGTATTATAATGAACACAACAGCCCTACACAGAGTACTGTATTATAATGAACAGTCCCACACAGAGTACTGTATTATAATGAACACTACAGCCCTACACAGAGTACTGTATTATAATGACACAACAGTCCCACACAGAGTACTGTATTATAATGAACAGCCCCACACAGAGTACTGTATTATAATGAACACAACAGGGTCACTACCAACCCAAGATCCAATCCATTTCCCTCCTCCATGTTCTAATCCCTCATCCATATTCTAACCCCTCCTCCATGTTCTAACCCATCCTCCATGTTCTAACCCCTCCTCCATGTTCTAACCCCTCCTCCATGTTCTCACCCCTCCTCCATGTTCTAACCCCTCCTCCATGTTCTAACCCCTCCTCCATGTTCTATCCCCTCCTCCATGTTCTAACCCCTCCTCCATGTTCTAACCCCTCCTCCATGTTCTATCCCCTCCTCCATGTTCTAACCCCTCCTCCATGTTCTATCCCCTCCTCCATGTTGTCTCCCCTCCCAGAGTTCCTAGTCCAGTATGAAGACCTGCTCCACCAGGCTGGGGTGTGGCACAACCTGACAGAGGAGGAGGGCACCAAGACCACAGCCCACCTGGACCTGTCCCCCTATGCCTACTACTCCTTCAGGGTTCTGGCCGTGAACCATGTGGGCTTCAGCCAGCCCAGCCAGCCCTCCAGACAGTACAGGACCAACCCTGCAGGTAAAACTATACTGTGGATCTTACTTTATTGTCAAATAAATGCAAATAGTCTGTTCTAAAACTGAAGAGGTGTTCGAGGTAGGGATGACTATAGACTAAGATGATCAGAAGTGTTAGATTGAGAGGTAGGGATGACTATAGAGTAAGATGATCAGATGTGTTAGATTGAGAGGTAGGGATGACTATAGAGTAAGATGATCAGATGTGTTAGATTGAGAGGTAGGGATGACTATAGAGTAAGATGATCAGATGTGTTAGATTGAGAGGTAGGGATGACTATAGACTAAGATGATCAGAAGTGTTAGATTGAGAGGTAGGGATGACTATAGAGTAAGATGATCAGATGTGTCAGAGTGAGAGGTAGGGATGACTATAGAGTAAGATGATCAGATGTGTTAGATTGAGAGGTAGGGATGACTATAGAGTAAGATGATCAGATGTGTTAGATTGAGAGGTAGGGATGACTATAGAGTAAGATGGTCAGAAGTGTTAGAGTGAGAGGTAGGGATGACTATAGTGTAAGAAGGTTCTGATGTGTTAGAGTGAGAGGTAGGGATGACTATAGAGTAAGATGGTCAGAAGTGTTAGAGTGAGAGGTAGGGATGACTATAGTGTAAGAAGGTTCTGATGTGTTAGAGTGAGAGGTAGGGATGACTATAGTGTAAGATGGTTCTGATGTGTTAGAGTGAGAGGTAGGGATGACTATAGTGTAAGAAGGTTCTGATGTGTTAGAGTGAGAGGTAGGGATGACTATAGTGTAAGATGGTTCTGATGTACACTGTAGAAATGGCAAGAGGTTTGGTCTGATCTGTGATCTGTTTGTGATTCTGTTAGCTCCAGATGTGAATCCAACAGATGTCCATGGTGTTGGAACTGAACATAATAACTTAGTCATCTCATGGAAGGTAAGGTATGCTCCATCTCAAGTATAACCAGTATCATTAGTCCTAATTCAGCAGCCTACAGGGAGTATTCCTGACCCTATTCATGGTGTCACCATCTCACTATTATCCCAGTGAAGACCCCTCTTCCCCTGTAATATCTCCTCCATAGGAGCTGACAGGCCTCCAGTCCAATGGACCAGGACTGCAGTACAAGGTGAACTGGAGACAGAAGGATGTGGAGGAGGACTGGTTGTCTGAGACCGTGGCTAACGCCTCCAAGTATGTGGTGTCAGGCACGCCCACTTTCGTACCCTACGAGGTCAAAGTTCAGGCGGTGAACGACTACGGAAACGGACCAGCGCCTGAGGCGGTGGTGGGGTATTCTGGAGAGGACGGTGAGTATTGTAGTGTGTGTGTGTGTGTGTAGAGAGGACTGTGAGTACTACTACTGTACATGGGTAGGTCTATGTAAATGAGGAGGTTGTGAATGGACAGAGGAATGGTCTTTTTCAAACTGAAAACTGCCACCATAAGTTCCAGTAACTTCTAGATCCAACCATTTCTAGTTAGAATGCAAATTAGAAGGTTGTTGTCATGAAAACTTTGATGCCAGTATGGAGTATAGTCTGTTGAAAACTTTGTCTGTCACTCAGTGCCCATTTCAGCCCCAGAGAGTGTCCAGGTGTTGGTTCAGAACGGGACGCTAGCAGAGGTTCACTGGGAGCCTGTCCTCACCTCCATGGTCAGGGGACGACTCCAGGGCTACAAGGTACTGTACACAGCAAACAGAGATCCCTCACAATGTGGAGAAAGATTTATTATCACCACCATATACTGGTAGTTAAATACATCAGTTCGTGTCACAGTTAGGGGGTTACATTCTGGTATGTTTTGCCAAATTACTTTATTTCACCTTTATTTAACTAGGCACGTCAGTTAAGAACTAATTCTTATTTTCAATGATGGCCTAGGAACAGTGGGTTAACTGCCAGTTCAGGGGCAGAACGAAAGATTTGTACCTTGTCAGCACGGGGGTTTGAATTTGCAACCTTCCGGTTACTAGTCCAACGCTCTAACCATTAGGCTACCCTGCCGCCCCAAAATGCCCATGTCCTGTAGTCAGGAGGGAATAAGTAGAACATCTGACCATCATGGAACCAGGAAGAACCTGGTCATTTAGACCAGAATGTTTGTCTGATGTGTGTGTGGTCCTGCAGGTGTCCTACTGGCGTGAGCGTAGCCTCCACCAGGCAGAGGCTCAGCAGGAGGAGCAGCAGGTGTTGCTCTTCAGTGGGAACAGGACTGACGGCAGACTACCAGGCCTCAAACCCTACAGCCTCTATACACTGAACATCAGGGTGGTCAACGGCAAGGGAGAGGGGCCCCCCAGCCCCAACCACAACTTTGAGACCCCAGAGGGAGGTAAGGGGCATCAGTCAGACTCCTACCGTTGTTGGATAGATTCTCTGTGTTTAATCCATATACCACAGGAGGCTGGTGAGGGAGGACGGTTCATAATAATGAATGGAATGGATGAAATGGAATGGTAGACATGGAAACTAGATGTTTCATGTATTTGAGACCCTTCCATCCATTCCGCTCCAGCCATTACTATGAGCCCGTCCTCCCCATTTAAAGGTCCACCTGCCACCACTGCCGTATACATATAGCCATGCATTGTGCTGCACTGTTGGAAGGGGCTGACCATGGGCCGGAAACAATGCTAAACATATCAGGTTAGAATGGTCCTATCTGTACGTTACTGTATGGTTTTGTGCCTATGAATGGTGGTTTTCTGCAGTTCATAAGTCATTTTGTATAATTGCATCCACACGTTATGACATTGTATCCATGTGTTTATCTGCGTGTGTTTAGTCCCTGGTCCTCCTTCCTTCTTGCGTATAAAGAACACCGACATGGACTCTCTGACGCTGGAGTGGGGTCCTCCACAGGACAACAATGGTCGCCTCACCGGCTACACACTCAAATACCAGCCAGGTAAGTCTGCTGAGCAATTTGATCCATTTTTATTGTGGCATCTGTGGCTGACCCTGGCTTCCAACCCTTCTGGGTGTGTATGTGTGTGTGTGTGTGCCTCACTGGATTGGTTTGAAATCAAAGGAAGTATTTCAATATCTTTATCCTTATGCATCTCTCTCTCTCTCTCTCTCTCTCTCAGTCAACAGCTCCAATGAGCTTGGTCCCGTTGAGGAGATGATGTTCCCAGCCAATGAGACCACCGTAATCCTGGCCGACCTCAAGTACAGCACCCGCTATAAGTTCTACTTCAACGCTAAGACCATCAAGGGCTCCGGCCCAACCATCACAGAGGAGGCTGTCACTATCATGGATGAAGGTGAGCTTTACGTAGAATTACATGTTATTGATTGATTTATTGAACCTTTCTTTAACTAAGCAAGTCAGTTTAGAATGCAAGTCATTTAGAATGACGGCCTACCCTGGCCAAACCAACGGGCAACACTAGAATGAAATACAACACTAGAATGAAATACAACACTAGAATGGAATACAACACTAGAATGGAATACAACACTGGAATGAAATACAACACTAGAATGGAATACAACACTGGAATGGAATACAACACTAGAATGGAATACAACACTGGAATGAAATACAACACTAGAATGGAATACAACACTAGAATGGAATACAACACTGGAATGAAATACAACACTGGAATGAAATACAACACTAGAATGGAATACAACACTGGAAGGAAATACAACACTAGAATGGAATACAACACTAGAATGGAATACAACACTGGAATGAAATACAACACTAGAATGGAATACAACACTAGAATGGAATACAACACTGGAATGAAATACAACACTAGAATGAAATACAACACTAGAATGAAATACAACACTAGAATGAAATACAACACTAGAATGAAATACAACACTAGAATGGCCATTGGCATGCCGGCAAGGCGATTACAGGACGGCCATCTTGGTCAAGTAATCTAATGTATCTCTATGGAGCTTTAGGTACCGTGAAAGCAAATTGTACAGTGTTATGGGTGTGTTGAAGTTATTATTTGTCTCCACTCAACACTCTAAAGCCGCTGTCTATGAATTTGAAGGTGTTTTCTCTCAGGTTTCTCTCAGCTGTTTACCAAAAAAAGTGGTGGGCAGCAGTTTACAGCTTGTAGCTTTTCCTACAGCGCAGTGTGACATTTCCTGGAGAGTCTTTGTTTTCTCAGCGGATAACACACGTTTCAGGTTGCATGGACTCTGACGTGTTCCAGTGTGGTAAAACTGTCCCCCGTGTTGTTCCACCTGGAGTGAATCATTCTGTTTTGGGTGAACTTGGTGAAAAAATACTTTGTCTTTATAATGGGAACACGGTGGAGTGTAGTTGTACTTTTTCCTTGCTCATCTACTTACATCCCCTCTGCCTGTGTTTGTCTTCTCTTCTCTCTGTCTCTTTCTCTTTCTCCTCTTCTCTCTGAAGCCTTTATTCAGCAACCCATAGTAGATGTGTTCAAAGGTAAAATAAGTCTCTCAGCGGAAGCACCTGCATGTCCTACCATTTACTAGACCCTGATAGATAACTACTGTAGATCTGTCTGCATGTTCTACTAGGTAGAGAAACTAGACCCTGATAGATATCTACTGTAGATCTGTCTGCATGTTCTACCATTTACTAGACCCTGATAGATATCTACTGTAGATCTGTCTGCATGTTCTACCAGTTACTAGACCCTGATAGATAACTACTGTAGATCTGTCTGCATGTTCTACTAGGTAGAGAAACTAGACCCTGATAGATAGCTACTGTAGGTCTGTCTGCATGTTCTATTAGGTAGAGAAACTAGACCCTGATAGATAGCTGCTGTAGGTCTGTCTGCATGTTCTACCAGTTACTAGACCCTGATAAATATCTACTGTATATCTGTCTGCATGTTCCTTCCTCCATCATCAGTGAGCTGTAGCATGATGTACTACAGTACCCATAATGCTCTATGTTAGCTACTGTGGGAGTAGATGTTCACTCTAATGCTACGTTCCAATAGCCAGTCTAGAATACTGCTTAGAATGCATTTCCTCATTCTCGTGGTAAAGTAAAGAAATGAGCCTATTACTGTGTTCATTGCATCCGCAAGCACCAACCCTTGTGTCCAATTCACCTGAAAAGACCTAAATGGATGAATAGCAATGTTGTAGGCTCCTCATCTCTTTCATTCACTGTCTTTCCCCTTCTTTCCTTGCCCTCGCTCATGAATTCATTCCATCACTGTACCATGTGTTTTATTAAACCATCCTGTATGATGTTAACTACTATAACTATCTGTCCTGTATGATGTTAACTACTATAACTACCTGTCCTGTATGATGTTAACTACTATAACTCCCTGTCCTGTATGATGTTAACTACTATAACTCCCTGTCCTGTATTTTTATTTATTTTACCTTTATTTAACTAGGCAAGTCAGTTAAGAACAAATTCTTATTTTCAATGACGGCCTAGGAACAGTGGGTTAACTGCCTGTTCAGGGGCAGAACGACAGATTTGTACCTTGTCAGCTCAGGGGTTTGAACTTGCAACCTTCCGGTTACTCGTTACTCGTCCAGTGCTCTAACCACTAGGCTACCCTGCCGATGATGTTAACTACTATAACTACCTGTCCTGTATGATGTTAACTACTATAATTAATATAACTACTATAACTACCTGTCCTGCATAATGCTGTACCATTGGACAGTCTTCATGCTGTTAACTACTCTACCTCTAACTACTATAACTAATATAATAACTCTATAGTATTGTGGTACTATTTGTTTGTCTGCCCTTGTGGTGGTGGTGCCTGTGGTGCCTGTGGTGTCTGTGGTGTCTTACTCTTCTCTGTGGTGTTGTAGTTTCAGGCTACACAGAACCCCATCTTCCAATCTCTCCCATCACTCAGTCTCTGCGCCCCCCGTTTCACAAGGGTACTACAGCCATTCCCTGAGTCCCTTACCTCTCTCTCCATAAGCTCTCTAAAGAGGAACATGTTAACTCATCGTTTAGGGCAGTTGTGTGTCCTGTGTCTAGCTTGCGTATGACAAATTAGTTCTCAGGAAAATATGGTGGGAAATGCAGGAAAGGCAGAATACCTGTAGAGATTTAGTTATAGGTGTGACTCATTTTCTGGAAAACAAAGCATTATTAGATGACAAAGTCTACAGTTTGTATTTGAGTCTAAGTTCCTTCCTCCGTGACCATCTGTAACGTCCTACCTCTGAGACTTGTATGTTACTGGCTACGGTTCCAACTTGTGTAGCTCAACAACTGTCCTGTATGTTCTTCCCTGTGTGACCAGTGCGTCCTATAGGCCCGGCGTTCACCAATGTAAACTCCTCTGTGGTGGGAGAGGAGGGAGCAGTGATAAGTTGGGAATACTTTGGACCAGATAAGAATGTGTATGTGGAGTATATTGTAGAAAACAGTAAGCTATTCCTATTTCTATACAATATTGTCTCATCGCATCACAAAGCAAATTGCATGCATATAAACACACAGTTCAGCATATCAACTGCCTGTCAAGCATATAAACTTAATACGGTTAAAGTATCATTGTTAATTTATTCCAAAATCTGGATCATCAATTCCCATAAACATGATTTTACAAACCCACTGTTAACATACCTCATAGAATGAGGAAGTGGCATGTTTACCTCAAAAGTTTTCAGCAATAAAACGTTTTTCAGTACATATACGTCATATCATCCACACAAATACTTGCCTTTTTCAATACATACCTTCCTTCTCTGTATTTTGACTTTCTCCCCAACGCCTCCATTCCCTCCAGGTAAAGAAGACTGGACCAAAGAGTTTGTAAACGGCAGTAGCGGGTCTCAGACCCATCTGATAAAGGGCCTAAAGCCGGGGACATCCTATAGGGTTCGGCTGGTAGTGAAAGATCACTCTGAGGCCACCATACACAGTACAGAGGAGCTAGTGATAACGCTGCCAGGTGAGGCAGCATGTCCAGAGCGCTCGGCCTCAGTGTACTGCAGGGTTGGGGACAATTCCATTTCAATATTAGTCCATTCAGGACGTTAACTGTTCCACTTACAACTCTATTTCCTCATTGCTTTTCAATCAATTGGAAGTGACTGAATTGAACTGGAATTGACCCCAACCCTGATGTCCGGTAGATGATTGTTCCTTGTAGTTGCCTGCATCCTCCTTCCATACCCTCTTCCCATGGTCAGATCTCCATCAGACCTGTTCAAGTCTGTGGTGGAGCTAGTGTAACAGCATGGTAAGATCTCCATCAGTCTGACCTGTTAAAGTCTGTGGTGGAGCTAGTGTAACAGCATGGTAAGATCTCCATCAGACCTGTTCAAGTCTGTGGTGGAGCTAGTGTAACAGCATGGTAAGATCTCCATCAGACCTGTTAAAGTCTGTGGTGGAGCTAGTGTAACAGCATGGTAAGATCTCCACCGGTCTGACCTGTTCAAGTCTGTGGTGGAGCTAGTGTAACAGCATGGTAAGATCTCCATCAGTCTGACCTGTTCAAGTCTGTGGTGGAGCTAGTGTAACAGCATGGTAAGATCTCCATCAGACCTGTTAAAGTCTGTGGTGTAGCTAGCGTAACAGCATGGTAAGATCTCCATCAGACCTGTTCAAGTCTGTGGTGTAGCTAGTGTAACAGCATGGTAAGATCTCCATCAGACCTGTTCAAGTCTGTGGTGTAGCTAGTGTAACAGCATGGTAAGAGCGAGGTTTGAAGCATGCCTCATGATGTCCTTAGTTAATTTTAGGAATCCTGTCTCTTTTCAGTTTGTGTGCAGTGAAAGTTGAGTGAAACACACTGTATGTTCAGTAGAGGGTCGTTGACGTTGCATGTCTTCATATAGAAAACAGGAATACATTTTTTTCACCCTTAAACAATTTTGTGGAAATTCCCTCCCTCTTCTTAATTTAATTTAACCGTGAATTATACAGGTCCTTGCCTGCACCACTCTGCCTTCAAATGTTCCCCTTTCAACAGAACTCTGATAACCTTTTCCCTTGTCTTCTTCCTGCGTGTGTGTGTGTGTGTGTGTGTGTGTGTGTGTGTGTGTGTGTGTGTGTGTGTGTGTATGTGTGTATGTGTGTATGTGTGTATGTGTGTATGTGTGTGTGTGTGTGTGTGTGTGTGTGTGTGTGTCAGAAGCAATGAAAAGTGACCAGGTGGACCTAGCCACTCAGGGTTGGTTCATAGGGCTGATGTGTGCCATCGCTCTCCTCATCCTCGTCCTTCTCATCATCTGCTTCATCAAGAGGAACAAGGGAGGGAAATACCCAGGTACACACACACACACACACCCTAGACCAGGGGTGTCAAACTCAAATACCCAGGTACACACACACACACACCCTAGACCAGGGGTGTCAAACTCAAATACCCAGGTACACACACACACACACCCTAGACCAGGGGGGTCAAACTCAAATACCCAGGTACACACACACACACCCTAGACCAGGGGTGTCAAACTCAAATACCCAGGTACACACACACACACACCCTAGACCAGGGGTGTCAAACTCAAATACCCAGGTACACACACACACACACCCTAGACCAGGGGTGTCAAACTCAAATACCCAGGTACACACACACACACACCCTAGACCAGGGGTGTCAAACTCAAATACCCAGGTACACACACACACACACACACACCCTAGACATTCAGCAACAATGATGTGTATTCTATCCACAGTGAAAGAAAAAGAGGATGCTCATCAAGACCCAGAGATCCAGCCTATGAAGGATGATGATGGGACGTTTGGAGAGTACAGGTGAGAGAGACTCTGGAACACAACACACACACACACACACACACACACACACACACACACACACACACACACACACACACACACACACACACACACACACACACACACACACACACACACACACACACACACACACACACACATTCTCCTTGAAGACTACTGTACGTGTTCCATGTTGTTCTGATTGACTTGTTGTTCTGATTGACATGTTGTTCTGATTGACATGTTTGGATGTGTAGAACATTTTACCAAGGAACAAGGAAACTCTCCCTTCCTGACTCCCTCGAGGCAAGACAGAATCTACACCTCTCTGTGTTTAATTAACAAGACAGAATCTACACCTCTCTGTGTTTAATTAACAAGACAGAAACTACACCTCTCTGTGTTTAATTAACAAGACAGAATCTACACCTCTCTGTGTTTAATTAACAAGACAGAATCTACACTCTCTGTGTTTAATTAACAAGACAGAATCTACACCTGTCTGTGTTTAATTAACAAGACAGAATCTACACCTCTCTGTGTTTAATTAACAAGACAGAATCGACACCTGTCTGTGTTTAATTAACAAGACAGAATCTACACCTGTCTGTGTTTAATTAACAAGACAGAATCTACACCTGTCTGTGTTTAATTAACAATTCAGAATCTACACCTGTCTGTGTTTAATTAATAAGACAGAATCTACACCTCTCTGTTTTTAATTAACAAGACAGAATCTACACCTCGCTGTGTTTAATTAACAAGACAGAATCTACACCTCTCTGTGTTTAATTAACAAGACAGAATCTACACCTGTCTCTATTTAATTAACAAGACAGAATCTACACCTGTCTCTATTTAATTAACAAGACAGAATCTACACCTATGTGTTTAATTAACACTGTAAATACTGTACTTACTTACAAATATGATTTCATAATAAATCAAAGCAACTTTTATACATTAGTGTGTGTGTGTGCAAATAGTATGTATTTTAATGTAACATTAAAAACAGCTGTCATGCTATCATTGATGAGAAGTTGTATCAAGCTTTGCTGCTGAACGTGTCTCAATCTGCATCTTGTTATATCATCATCATACTTTGTGTGCCAAATCTTTTTGGGGGTTTTGTTTTTAGTTAGTATAGTAATAATAATTGTGGTGCTTCAAACGTGTAATACATGTGTTGACTGTTTGATATCAGGCTGCTACTGTAATACATGGGTTGACTGTTTGATATCAGGCTGCTACTGTAATACATGGGTTGACTGTTTGATATCAGGCTGCTACTGTAATACATGGGTTGACTGTTTGATATCAGGCTGCTACTGTAATACATGGGTTGACTGTTTGATATCAGGCTGCTACTGTAATACATGGGTTGACTGTTTGATAGCAGGCTGCTACTGTAATACATGGGTTGACTGTTTGATATCAGGCTGCTACTGTAATACATGGGTTGACTGTTTGATATCAGGCTGCTACTGTAATAAAGCACATAGCAGAATGTATTTTCTCATCCACCACTCTTCATGTGTTCCTCCATTGTTCTCTGTCTTTGGGGTGTAGGTCCCTGGAAAGGTAAGAGGGTTAGCATTATGCTATGAGCATACAGCAAGCCTGGCATGCAACACACACCGTCTGAACCAGGTCTGTGTGTGTGTCTGAACTGATACTAAAGGAGACAGCTGGGCCTTGTCGAACCCAGCACAGATTATACTATGCCAGTTTAACTCACCTGTTTGTTGGCCAGCACCTGATTTTAATCCAGTTCTATTTATTGAACACTAACAGTCACTAAAATCAGAAGCTACTATTTGACTGCATATCCTGTTTGGCTTCATTTTCAGTTGCTTTCAATGTTTCCTTTTGGGTAGAAAAATGTCAACATTCGGTTGTATTTCTGAGTTGTAATGTTGATCAAATATAGGTATATACACAGAGTGTATAAAACATTAACGACACCTTCCTAATATTGAGTTGCACCCTCTTTTGCCCTCAGAACAGCCTCAATTCATTGGGCATGGACTCTACAAAGTGTCTAAAGCGTTCCACAGGGAGGCTGGTCCATGTGGACTCCAATGCTTCCCACAGTTGTGTCAAGTTGGCTGGATGTCCTTTGGGTGGTGGACCATTCTTGATACACACAGGAAACTGTTGAAAGTGAAAGTTCTTGACACAAACCAGTGTGCCTGGTACCTACTACCAAACCCTGTTCAAAGGCACTCCAATATGTTGTCTTGCCCATTCACCCTCTGAATGACACACATAGACAATCCATGTCTCAATTGTCAAAACGCTTAAAAATCATTATTTAACCTGTCTTCCCGCTTCATCTAGACTGATTGAAGTGGATTTAACCAGTGACAAGGTACCATGGCTTTCACCTGGATTTATCTGGTCATTCTGTCATGACAAGATAAAAGATAACACTTAAATCAGGTGCTCTGTCATGGAAAGAGAAGGTTTCGTTAATGTTTTGTACACTCAGTGTTGTTATTTCTATACGGTATAAATGTCTGACATATTCTGGCATAGATAGAATACGAGAGGTGAGGAAACACTAAGGACACCATTATTAGTTAAATATACCTGTGTATTGTCACCGTGGTGTTAATGTTGAACAGGATATAGTGTTAATGTTGAACAGGATATAGTGTCACCGTGGTGTTAATGTTGAACAGGATATATTGTCACCAAGGTGTTAATGTTGAACAGGATATAGTGTTAATGTTGACCAGGATATATTGTCACCGTGGTGTTAGTGTTGAACAGGATATATTGTCACCATGGTGTTAATGTTGAACAGGATATAGTGTCACCGTGGTGTTAATGTTGACCAGGATATAGTGTCACCGTGGTGTTAATGTTGAACAGGATATAGTGTCACTGTAGTGTTAATGTTGAACAGGATATAGTGTCACCATGGTGTTAATGTTGAGCAGGATATAGTGTCACCGTGGTGTTAATGTTGAACAGGATATAGTGTCACCGTGGTGTTAATGTTGAACAGGATATAGTGTCACCGTGGTGTTAATGTTGACCAGGATATAGTGTTAATGTTGAACAGGATATAGTATCACTGTAGTGTTAATGTTCATCAGGATATAGTGTCACCATGGTGTTAATGTTGAACAGGATATAGTGTCACCGTGGTTTTAATGTTGAACAGGATATAGTGTCACCATGGTGGTAATGTTGAACAGGATATAGTGTCACCATGGTGTTAATGTTGAACAGGATATAGTGTCACTGTAGTGTTAATGTTCAACAGGATATAGTGTTAATGTTGAACAGGATATAGTATCACTGTAGTGTTAATGTTCATCAGGATATAGTGTCACCATGGTGTTAATGTTGAACAGGATTTAGTGTTAATTTTGAATAGGATATAATGTCACCGTGGTGTTAATATTGAACAGGATATAGTGTTAATATTGAACAGGATATAGTGTTAATGTTGAACAGGATATGGTGTTAATGTTTAACAGGATATAGTGTCACCGTAGTGTTAATGTTGAACAGGATATCGTGTCACTGTGGTGTTAATGTTGAACAGGATATATTGTCACCGTTGTGTTAATGTTGAACAGGATATAGTGTTAATGTTGAACAGGATATAATGTCACCGTGGTGTTAATGTTGAACAGGATATAGTGTCACTGTGGTCTTAATGTTGAACAGGATATAGTGTCACCGTGGTCTTAATGTTGAACAGGATATAGTGTCACTGTGGTCTTAATGTTGAACAGGATATAGTGTCACCGTGGTCTTAATGTTGAACAGGATATAGTCTTAAGGTTGAACAGGATATATTGTCACCGTGGTCTTAATGTTGAACAGGATATAGTGTTAATGTTGAACAGGATATAGTGTCACCGTGGTGTTAATGTTGACCAGGATATATTGTCACCGTGGTGTTAATGTTGAACAGGATATATTGTCACCGTGGTGTTAATGTTGAACAGGATATAGTGTCACCGTGGTGTTAATGTTGAACAGGATATAGTGTCACCGTGGTGTTAATGTTGAACAGGATATAGTGTCACCGTGGTGGTAATGTTGAGCAGGATATAGTGTTAATGTTGAACAGGATATAGTGTCACCGTGGTGTTAATGTTGACCAGGATATAGTGTTAATGTTGAACAGGATATAGTGTCACCATAGTGTTAATGTTGAACAGGATATTGTGTCACCATGGTGGTAATGTTGAACAGGATATAGTGTCACTGTAGTGTTAATGTTCAACAGGATATAGTGTTAATGTTGAACAGGATATAGTGTTAATGTTTAACAGGATATAGTATCACTGTAGTGTTAATGTTCAACAGGATATAGTGTCACCATGGTGTTAATGTTGAACAGGATATAGTGTCACTGTAGTGTTAATGTTCAACAGGATATAGTGTCACTGTGGTGTTAATGTTGAACAGGATATTGTGTTAATGTTGAATAGGATATAATGTCACCATGGTGTTAATATTGAACAGGATATAGTGTTAATATTGAACAGGATATAGTGTCACCGTGGTGTTAATGTTGAACAGGATATAGTGTCACCGTAGTGTTAATATTGAACAGGATATAGTGTTAATGTTTAACAGGATATAGTGTCACCGTAGTGTTAATGTTGAACAGGATATAGTGTCACCGTGGTGTTAATGTTTAACAGGATATAGTGTCACCGTAGTGTTAATGTTGAACAGGATATAGTGTCACCGTGGTGTTAATGTTGAACAGGATATAGTGTCACCGTGGTGTTAATGTTGAACAGGATATAGTGTCACCGTAGTGTTAATATTGAACAGGATATAGTGTTAATGTTTAACAGGATATAGTGTCACCGTAGTGTTAATGTTGAACAGGATATCGTGTCACTGTGGTGTTAATGTTGAACAGGATATATTGTCACCGTTGTGTTAATGTTGAACAGGATTTAGTGTTAATGTTGAACAGGATATAGTGTTAATGTTGAACAGGATATAATGTCACCGTGGTGTTAATGTTGAACAGGATATAGTGTCACCGTGGTCTTAATGTTGAACAGGATATAGTGTCACCGTGGTCTTAATGTTGAACAGGATATAGTGTCACCGTGGTCTTAATATTGAACAGGATATAGTGTCACTGTGGTCTTAATGTTGAACAGGATATAGTCTTAATGTTGAACAGGATATATTGTCACCGTGGTGTTAATGTTGAACAGGATTTAGTGTTAATGTTGAAAAGGATATAGTCTTAATGTTGAACAGGATATAATGTCACCGTGGTGTTAATGTTGAACAGGATATAGTGTTAATGTTGAACAGGATATAATGTCACCGTAGTGTTCATATTGAACAGGATATAGTGTCACCGTGGTCTTAATGTTGAACAGGATGTAGTGTCACCGTGGTCTTAATGTTGAACAGGATATAGTGTCACCATGGTCTTAATGTTGAACAGGATATAGTGTTAATGTTTAACAGGATATAGTGTCACCGTAGTGTTAATGTTGAACAGGATATCGTGTCACTGTGGTGTTAATGTTGAACAGGATATATTGTCACCGTTGTGTTAATGTTGAACAGGATTTAGTGTTAATGTTGAACAGGATATAGTGTTAATGTTGAACAGGATATAATGTCACCGTGGTGTTAATGTTGAACAGGATATAGTGTCACCGTGGTCTTAATGTTGAACAGGATATAGTGTCACCGTGATCTTAATGTTGAACAGGATATAGTGTCACCGTGGTCTTAATATTGAACAGGATATAGTGTCACTGTGGTCTTAATGTTGAACAGGATATAGTCTTAATGTTGAACAGGATATATTGTCACCGTGGTGTTAATGTTGAACAGGATATAGTGTTAATGTTGAACAGGATATAATGTCACCGTGGTGTTAATGTTGAACAGGATGTAGTGTCACCGTGGTCTTAATGTTGAACAGGATATAGTGTCACCGTGGTCTTAATGTTGAACAGGATATAGTGTCACCGTGGGCTTAATGTTGACAGGATATAGTGTTAATGTTGAACAGGATATAGTGTCACCGTAGTGTTCATGTTGAACAGGATATAATGTCACCGTGGTGTTAATGTTGAACAGGATGTAGTGTTAATGTTGAACAGGATATCGCATGCTGCACTTCTACTGGTAGATTAATCCACCAGAATCAGTTCAATTTGTAATTTCAATAAAAGGGTTTTTCGTACGACTCAGCCCCTCGACTCCAGACCATTAGGACCCCTTGTGCATTTTGGACAGATCTGTTATTTGAATCCCTCTGAGTCTTTAATGCATGTAGATTTAATGGATAGCACATGGTCTGATGTCTGCCTAGTATGTGCGTTATGTTGAGAAGCACGCCTTATTGATTGAAATGGAATCATGTCAAAGTATTCGTCACCAAGTCCAGTCCCGCAGATCTAGGTGTTCCAGGCTTTTGCTCCAGCCAAGCTTGAACACATCCTAAACAAGACCTTGGTCAGGTGAATAGGTGCATCAATGCCAGGCTGGAACAAAACACTGCACCCCCTGTATCTCTCCAGGACCAAACTTAGCCACCACTATCTGACCTAAAGTAAACCGTTTCTCTGCCTCTCCCTCCTAACCTTTAGTGACACGGAGGACCACAAGCCTCTGAAGGGCAGCCGGACGCCGTCCAACGGAACGGTGAAGAGGGACGACAGTGATGACAGCCTGGTGGACTACGGCGAGGAGGGGATGGGCAGTTCAACGAAGATGGATCCTTCATCGGCCAGTACAGCGGCAAGAAGGAGAAAGACACGCATGAGGGCAACGAGAGCTCCGAGGCCCCCTCGCCGGTCAACGCTATGAACTCCTTCGTCTAGGTAGAGAGACTGTCACCGCTAGCCGATGGCGATGCCATGACGACTGGCTGCCATGGAAACCGTCACTATGGTGACCTGACCTGTCACCATGGAGACCTGCCACCATAAGGACGTGTCACCATGGAGACTCATCACCGTGGTGACCTGTCACTGTGGACACCCATCACCATGGCTACTTCTGTCACACCCTGTCATCTCTCCACAGCCTGCCCCTCCTGCCCGCCAACTCCCCACCCCCCCATCACGCTGTGACTACTCTCACCACCCTCACTATCACACGATGGGAGAAACAACTAACCAACCAGAACAGACATGAGAAGAAGAACCTTTTGAAAAAGTAGGAGGGATGTAAGAGCCCACAAACAGACAGAGAGAGATGGAGGATGGAGGAGAAGGCACCACTTACAAGCAGGAAGTGGAGGAATGTATTCCAGGAGCAGACTGGGTTGGTTCTCATCACCCAGACTGCTCCACAAAGTGCTGGAGAGGGCATGTGTGTGTTAGGGCCATTTTAGCTTTTGCAAACGTATATATGATGACATATATAGATCGTTGTCTTTTTGCAAACAATGATATCCATTAGAATATATATTTTCTCCACATCACCCAACATGGCAGTCAACAGTATACATTCTTCCATTCTATACATTCATCTGCTTCTGATTAATATACTGCATGGAATGAATGATATTCTAAACCATTACACACGGAATCACACTGGTGTCTGGTGTGGGAGCAGAGCTTCACGTTGACTGACTGTACGCGTTGACGCGGTGCACACCTTCAACTACTGGTTATGCCTTTCATCATCTTACCTTTCTACTGTCAGAAGTGTTATATTGGTATTATAATTACGGGGAGAAAACTATGGCGTCATCAATGTCTTTGTGGACATTGCTGTGAAACGTGTGACTCAGTTTAAATGCTATTGTGACATGTTATTTTTACAAGACAGGAGGTGTTTGTATGTATACTGTAATAGCAGAACACATCTATGGACTGGATGGTCAGGGATAAACACATTTATAGTTTGTAGCCCTGAAGAGAAAACTATTGATAATTAATACAGAATAACACCGACACTTCACACCTCTCTCCAACGATCCTACACACACACACAGACGTTGCTGTTTGTCTTTCTTTGGTTTTTCAAGGGTTGTTGTTGTTGAGTTGTTGTTTAGTTGTCTTCCTTTCCACCAGACACATGGTCTTGTTGCAGTGGCACTGCTATCTAACATGGAGATTGGAACAGACCCATTGTTCATACAGCCTCACCACACACTCAGCTGAGACTGCATACAGCCTCTCTGATCATGGAACAAACAATGATCAACATGTTGGCCTAACCTATGAAATGACCACAACCCAGCATAGTTCAACAGCATTGCATCTCCACGCTCCTGCCTTGTGGAGAGGGAGAGGAGAGAGAGAGAGAGAGAGAGAGAGAGAGAGAGAGAGAGAGAGAGAGAGAGAGAGAGAGAGAGAGAGAGAGAGAGAGAGAGAGAGAGAGAGAGAGAGAGAGAGAGAGAGAGAGAGAGAGAGAGAGAGAGAGAGAGAGAGAGAGAGAGAGAGAGAGAGAGAGAGAGAGAGAGAGAGAGAGAGAGAGAGAGAGAGAGAGAGAGAGAGAGAGAGAGAGAGAGAGAGAGAGAGAGAGAGAGAGAGAGAGAGAGAGAGAGAGAGAGAGAGAGAGAGAGCGAGCGCGAGCACAGTCAAGCGGTGCTAGGTTTCTGGTGCAGTTCCCAGAGCAGGCCTGTGTCAAAATAGTAAAGTATTTGTTTTCTTATAAACACTTTAGTTGTTCTCTATTTCGCTTGTGGAACCAATATAGTAGTACCATCACCAGAGACCCCCACCCCACCTGGGTGAACTCTGCACAGCAGACAAGCTAAATCAAGCGCATCGTAATGTAATGAAATCAAACTATTCTTAGCCAGGTCTGGAGCCCGATACAGACTGCAGGCGGTGCAAAACCAGAGAACCCTTCAGCATGGTTAATAGTGCCTTTGTGGAGAACAACCTGAGTTCTAGACTCATACCCATACACATCCTCGTCCACATAGCAGAACTGTGGTTCTAATACACAGAGCAGAACCTGGTTCCAATAGACAGAGCAGAACCGGTTCCAATACACAGAGCAGAACCTGGTTCCAATACACAGAGCAGAACCTGGTTCCAATACACAGAGCAGAACCTGGTTCCAATACACAGAGCAGAACCTGGTTCCAATACACAGAGCAGAACCTGGTTCCAATACACAGAGCAGAACCTGGTTCCAATACTCAGAGCAGAACAGTCATTCCATCATTCTGTTTCTATGGTTCCAATCCGGTACAGTTGTCATGGGTCCATGTATAGACCCAGCCATGAGAGATTATTTACTAACCTAAAGAAATGAATCACTAACCAACCCCACAGGAGAATAGTCTATCATCATCCATGGTCTCGTCTCTCCTCTCAGCGTCACACCGAGAGGAAGGGCTACGGACCAGACCAGCAGCACTAAACTAAACTACTGCCAACCTATGGTGCACCTGACATGGCACCCTTTCCCCCTATATAGTGCACTACTTTTGACCAGGGCGCATACGGCTCTGGTCAAAAGTAGTGCACTATATAGAGTGCCCTTGTCAAAAGTAGGGTACTAAAGGGAATAGGGTCCCATTTTAGATGCAGCCTATTGTTTAACTCTCTGGTTAACTGCCATTAAGGATGGGGTGAACTACTGCTACGATGTAAACCAGCCGATATGAACTGAAGGGGCTGAAAGCTATGGAAGATATTGAATGTGTTTTGCCTATTCATCATAAGGAATGAAATGTTGCTTGTTTCATTGGAAAATGTCAATAGTAATGTGTGCTGGTGATTTGTTTTTTTTGTTGCATTTAAACGTTTATATGTGTATGTTGTCATGTTTTGCTGTAACTCAGAGCGCAACCTTGAAGTTTAGTGTGTAGTCTCCACCCAGTAGTCAGTGGAGTTGGATAATCTACAAGAATGAAGTGTGTGTGTGCGTGTGTGTGTGTGTGTGTGTGTGTGTGTGTGTGTGTGTGTGTGTGTGTGTGCGTGTGCGTGTGCGTGTGTGTGTGACGTATTCTATAGCTCCTCTTCTAGGTGATGACAGTCTGTTGTGTGAAGCGGTCCGGCCATCTTGGCAGAAACAAATCAACTGCTCCAAATGTCACCTGGAAGACGAAGGGAGAATTTCAAGACAAAATTCCAGATTTACATTATCTACATTTTCACAACTTGCATCAAGTTTTTAGTTTCCAAATGTGTCTGCTTTCTGTGTGTAGATATTTTGTTGTAATATGTAAATAGAGCTTGACCTGACTGTAGATGTTTTGGTTCGAGGGGGTATAGAGACGCCAGACGGGAGCTTGACCTGACTGTAGATGTTTTGGTTCGAGGGGGTATAGAGACGCCAGACGGGAGCTTGACCTGACTAGATGTTTTGGTTCGAGGGGGTATAGAGACGCCAGACGGGAGCTTGACCTGACTAGATGTTTTGGTTCGAGGGGGGTATAGAGACGCCAGACGGGGAGCTTGACCTGACTGTAGATGTTTTGGTTCGAGGGGGTATAGAGACGCCAGACGGGAGCTTGACCTGACTGGAGATGTTTTGGTTCGAGGGGGTATAGAGACGCCAGACGGGAGCTTGACCTGGGGGTTTGAAGGTGTGTTGGGTGCATTGCAAGATGGGGGGGCAAGAGAGACCTTTTACAGTTTTCACTTTCATTTGCTGTGCAACTTTATTTTTCAAATATGTCAGGTTACTACTTTTGCTAGCTCAAGGCGTTATGGGGTGAGGAGGAGGAGAGGAGGAGGAGGAGGAGGAGGAGGAGGAGGAGGAGGGGAGGAGAAAATAATTCAATTAAACAAACGACATGCTCATCCATTGAGACTCACATATAGACTAAATGATAGCAGGACGCAGTGTGGAAACCCTGGTGACTGCAGGAAATATATATGAAATGATAGAAGAACATTCTGGTAAATGTTGAAGCTACACAAAGAGCATGAAAGGCTGTCAAATGGTTTACTCTATAATATAATATTGCTAAATATTTTGTATTTTAAAATGAAAATAAATAAATGTTGGTTTCAGAATTTCACTTCAGACTGATTTAGTCCTCCTCTTAATTTCAGCCCTCATTCTTTTAATGGGTTCATTTGTATTCTATATCAAACATGAATACCTGTGTATCGTTTCAATAGATTCGATATGTGTAGCTGGAGATATTCAAGGTTCTTTGTAACATGTTACCGTATATTATGCAATAACAAGGCCTTGTCCAATGTACCTTGTTTGGACACTGAACGGTACAGCTGTTTATCCAGTGAAGTACTAAACTATGCACCCTAGTGACTAGTGACTAGACTACTATGCACCCTAGTGACTAGTGACTAGACTACTATGCACCCTAGTGACTAGTGACTAGACTACTATGCACCCTAGTGACTAGTGACTAGACTACTATGCACCCTAGTGACTCAAATATATAGAGGGAGACTTGTTTTGATCTAATCCTGCTGTATAGAACTGTTATTTCTCTCTGTTTCTCCCCCTCATTACCCACACTGGGGATTATAGAATCTGGATTTGATCTGATCCTGCTGTATAGAACTGTTATTTCTCTCTGTTTCTCCCCCTCATTACCCTCACTGGGGATTATAGAATCTGGATTTGGGGATTGAGATTGAGAGAGAGAGAGCATCAACAAGCTAAAGCTCAACAGAGCTCCCATCTCCCCTCCATCTACCTCTCTCATCCATCTCCCCTCCATCCACCTCTACCACCTCTCTCAACCATCACCCCCCACATACCTCTACCCTCTCTCATCCCATCACCCCTCCATCCACCTCTACCACCTCTCTCATCCATCACCCTCCACATACCTCTTCCACCTCTCTCATCCCATCACCCCTCCATCCACCTCTACCATCTCTCTCATCCATCACCCCTCCACATACCTCTACCACCTCTCTCATCCCATCACCCCTCCATCCAACTCTACCACCTCTCTCATCCCATCACCCCTACATCCTCCTCTACCACCTCTCATCCATCACCCCTCCACACACCTCTACCCCTCACTCATCCCATCACCCCTCTATCCTCCTCTACCACCTCTCTCATCCATCACCCCTCCACACACCTCTACCCTCACTCATCCCATCACCCCTCTATCCTCCTCTACCACCTCTCTCATCCATCACCCCTCCACACACCTCTACCCTCTCTCATCCATCATCCCTCCACACACCTCTACCACCTCTTTCATCCCATCACCCCTCCACACACCTCTACCCTCTCTCATCCCATCACCCCTCCACACACCTCTACCACCTCTCTCATCCCATCACCCCTCCACACACCTCTACCACCTCTCTCATCCCATCACCCCTCCACACACCTCTACGCTCTCTCATCCCATCACCCCTCCACACACCTCTACCCTCTCTCATCCATCACCCCTCCACACACCTCTACCCTCTCTCATCCCATCACCCCTCCATCCACCTCTCTCATCCCATCACCCCTCCACACACCTCTACCACCTCTCTCAATAAATGTCCAATATATATCAATATAACTGTTGTTATTACAATGTGGCCAGAGAACACTTTTAAGATCTTTACAAATAAAAACATTTTCTGAAATGGTAGGCTACTGATCATGTAGAATGCTGATGTGATTACTTTGTTGGTTTTGCTTTGCAGGCACAGATACCGCCGCCGGTGCGCAATGCTGGCATCCTCCCTGCATCCTCCTCTTCCAATAGCGATCAGATATGCGCTTCCTCGTCCTTCCTACGACCACCGTCAGTCATATTCTCTCCTCCAATAGAAAAGTTGAGACGCACGCGCTGCTCCTCGCGCTTGGTTGTGGGACAATGCGCTTTTGATCCAGGTGTTCATGCTATGCGGATAATTTGAAATACCGTTTCATTCTATTTCACAGGTAAGGGCGAAACGGCATGAGCATAATGCATGTAGAATAGGGTCTGTAGATTTAGTCGGTTTTAGTGGATTGCAATGAGGGATTTTAAGACGGACCAGGACAGGGATAACTCTGCAATGCTTCGGAGTATGCTACCGCAATGCAGAATAGTCAGTTGCCAATGCTGGCCTCGTACTGCAGTTCCATACTCATCATAGTCGAGGGGAGGTGCGTGTGGGGGTAATGTGCAGTCACTTTTTGACCGGTGAGCGCCTTTTTTCCGGGATATTTTCACATCTGTACTTTGCTACATTTAATAGACTTCTGAAAAATGAATGTGGGCAAGTTACTCATCTAAGTTGTTTGTGAAAGTAGCGTCTCATTTTCGGAGGGTACCCTGCAGCTCAGCATTGAGGCGAGGCAAGGTGAAATTGAAGGATGATGCGTTACGGGCTCATTGGGCAGGGCTGTCCTGTAACCCGTTATTTGACCAAACTCCTGCGATATGTAATAAACATATATGTAACTGTCCTACAGCGGGCTGGCTTGGGGCATACCGTCATACCTTCATACCTTCTAGGCTGTTCTTCATTGATGTAGCACAGCCTAATTAGAGGCAATGACAGTGAATACACCACTAAACTGGCAATATTGGTTGTTGTCAATTCAGTTGCACATAAGCAGCTGGAAAAACAATCAGCAAACTGCCATGCACAATATTATAACCACAGGTATTATAGGATGTTTATAGAATACATGTAATATTATAACCACAGGTATTATAGGATGTTTATAGAATACATGTAATATTATAACCACAGGTATTATAGGATGTTTATAGAATACATTTAATATTATAACCACAGGTATTATAGGATGTTTATAGAATACATTTAATATTATAACCACAGGTATTATAGGATGTTTATAGAATACATGTAATATTATAACCACAGGTATTATAGGATGTTTATAGAATACATGTAATATTATAACCACAGGTATTATAGGATGTTTATAGAATACATGTAATATTATAACCACAGGTATTATAGGATGTTTATAGAATACATTTAATATTATAACCACAGGTATTATAGGATGTTTATAGAATACATTTAATATTATAACCACAGGTATTATAGGATGTTTATAGAATACATTTAATATTATAACCACAGGTATTATAGGATGTTTATAGAATACATTTAATATTATAACCACAGGTATTATAGGATGTTTATAGAATACATTTAATATTATAACCACAGGTATTATAGGATGTTTATAGAATACATTTAATATTATAACCACAGGTATTATAGGATGTTTATAGAATACATGTAATATTATAACCACAGGTATTATAGGATGTTTATAGAATACATTTAATATTATAACCACAGGTATTATAGGATGTTTATAGAATACATTTAATATTATAACCACAGGTATTATAGGATGTTTATAGAATACATTTAATATTATAACCACAGGTATTATAGGATGTTTATAGAATACATGTAATATTATAACCACAGGTATTATAGGATGTTTATAGAATACATTTAATATTATAACCACAGGTATTATAGAATGTTTATAGAATACATTTAATATTATAACCACAGGTATTATAGAATGTTTATAGAATACATTTAATATTATAACCACAGGTATTATAGGATGTTTATAGAATACATTTAATATTATAACCACAGGTATTATAGGATGTTTATAGAATACATTTAATATTATAACCACAGGTATTATAGGATGTTTATAGAATACATTTAATATTATAACCACAGGTATTATAGGATGTTTATAGAATACATTTAATATTATAACCACAGGTATTATAGGATGTTTATAGAATACATGTAATATTATAACCACAGGTATTATAGGATGTTTATAGAATACATTTAATATTATAACCACAGGTATTATAGGATGTTTATAGAATACATTTAATATTATAACCACAGGTATTATAGGATGTTTATAGAATACATTTAATATTATAACCACAGGTATTATAGGATGTTTATAGAATACATTTAATATTATAACCACAGGTATTATAGGATGTTTATAGAATACATTTAATATTATAACCACAGGTATTATAGGATGTTTATAGAATACATTTAATATTATAACCACAGGTATTATAGGATGTTTATAGAATACATTTAATATTATAACCACAGGTATTATAGGATGTTTATAGAATACATTTAATATTATAACCACAGGTATTATAGGATGTTTATAGAATACATTTAATATTATAACCACAGGTATTATAGGATGTTTATAGAATACATTTAATATTATAACCACAGGTATTATAGGATGTTTATAGAATACATTTAATATTATAACCACAGGTATTATAGGATGTTTATAGAATACATTTAATATTATAACCACAGGTATTATAGGATGTTTATAGAATACATTTAATATTATAACCACAGGTATTATAGGATGTTTATAGAATAGATGTAATATTATAACCACAGGTATTATAGGATGTTTATAGAATACATTTAATATTATAACCACAGGTATTATAGGATGTTTATAGAATACATTTAATATTATAACCACAGGTATTATAGGATGTTTATAGAATACATGTAATATTATAACCACAGGTATTATAGGATGTTTATAGCTTTCATTTAACATTATTGGTGTTTGAGAAACAAACATGTCATTATTGAAGATATTTTATATTGGGGAAAATGACATTTTGGTGATTACTTTTCATTGACACCAGGCCTATATATTTCTCTGGATAATTCAGAAGTCAGAATACAAATCTGAAAAGAAATGAAGCAGACATATATTGAGGTCAGTGTTATTACTGTGGTGTTTCTCTGTGTTCAGCCAGGAAAAACAAACACCCACTCAGTCAGTGGGCCAGGCAGGCAGCTTAACACTGGGCTGACCTAAATACGAGTGTCCCGTTGATCAGATTACAGAATGACAGAGAAAACCAACTCTCAGGACTTGATCAGAGATAGTAGACAAGAGTAGAGGATGCTTACAGTCTTGTCTTCATCATATTCACTATGCCTCTGGATCCACTAGAACAATATCAGTGGTGCTCTGAGGAATATTTACATTCCACTCTATTCTATTCTATTCCATTACTTTCTGTAGCATTCCATTCTATTCTATTCTATTCCATTACTTTCTGTAGCATTCCATTCTATTCTATTATATTCTATTGCATTCCAATGTATTCTATTGCATTCTATTCTGTGTGGATTATAGAGGATGGACTTCATGACACATTAGGTTAGGAAGATAATACAGCCTCATAAATTGGACCACTTGCATTTACAAAGTACAGTAGTTGTTAAGTGAGATGATGCAGTGGTCAAGTGTCAGGGCTGGGTCTGACATACTGCTAGGATACAGTACAAAAGCTGTTGTCTAAGTCTTTATGAATCACTGAGTCATTCCTAGAGCTCCTGCTAGGCAGCACATGCTAATGTTGTTGAGTCAGCCAGCTAGACAGTCAGCCAGCCTGCCAGCCAGTCAGCCAGCCAGTCAGTCAGCCAGTCAGCCAGCCAGCCAGCCAGCCAGCCAGCCAGAAGAGAGTGTGAGGAGGACAGCAGCAGCAGCAGGGTATCAGATGATAAATGCTGGAAGCTGCTCAGCTGGAGAATCCTGAGTTATTCCTCATTTATACTGAAATGCACCGTCCTCTGTTAGTCATGACTCATCCCCTATTTCAGCTTCCAGGAATTGGTTACAGATCCTTGCGACATGGGGCCGTGCATTATCATGCTGAAACATGAGGAGATGGTGGCAGATGAATGGCGCGGCAATGGGCCTCAGGATCTCGTCATGATATCTCTGTGCATTGAAATCGCCATTGATAAAATGCAATTGTGTTCGTTTTCCGTAGCTTATTCCTGCCAATACCATAACCCACCAATTTTTTTTTTTGACCTTCATTTAACTAGGCAAGTCAGTTAAGAACAAATTCTTATTTTCAATGATGGCCTAGGAACAGTGGGTTAACTGCCTGTTCAGGGGCAGAACGACAGATTTGTACCTTGTCAGCTCGGGGTTTGAACTTACAATTACATTTACATTTAAGTCATTTAGCAGACGCTCTTATCCAGAGCGACTTACAAATTGGTGAATTCTGACATCCAGTGGAACAGCCACTTTACAATAGTGCATCTAAATCATTTGAGGGGGGGGGGGGTGAGAAGGATTACTTTATCCCATCCTAGGTATTCCTTGAAGAGGTGGGGTTTCAGGTGTCTCCGGAAGGTGGTGATTGACTCCGCTGTCCTGGCGTCGTGAGGGAGTTTGTTCCACCATTGGGGGGCCAGAGCAGCGAACAGTTTTGACTGGGCTGAGCGGGAACTGTACTTCCTCAGTGGTAGGGAGGCGAGCAGGCCAGAGGTGGATGAACGCAGTGCCCTTGTTTGGGTGTAGGGCCTGATCAGAGCCTGGAGGTACTGCGGTGCCGTTCCCCTCACAGCTCCGTAGGCAAGCACCATGGTCTTGTAGCGGATGCGAGCTTCAACTGGAAGCCAGTGGAGAGAGTGGAGGAGCGGGGTGACGTGAGAGAACTTGGGAAGGTTGAACACCAGACGGGCTGCGGCGTTCTGGATGAGTTGTAGGGGTTTAATTGCACAGGCAGGGAGCCCAGCCAACAGCGAGTTGCAGTAATCCAGACGGGAGATGACAAGTGCCTGGATTAGGACCTGCGCCGCTTCCTGTGTGAGGCAGGGTCGTACTCTGCGGATGTTGTAGAGCATGAACCTACAGGAACGGGCCACCGCCATGATGTTAGTTGAGAACGACAGGGTGTTGTCCAGGATCACGCCAAGGTTCTTAGCGCTCTGGGAGGAGGACACAATGGAGTTGTCAACCGTGATGGCGAGATCATGGAACGGGCAGTCCTTCCCCGGGAGGAAGAGCAGCTCCGTCTTGCCGAGGTTCAGCTTGAGGTGGTGATCCGTCATCCACACTGATACGTCTGCCAGACATGCAGAGATGCGATTCGCCACCTGGTCATCAGAAGGGGGAAAGGAGAAGATTAATTGTGTGTCGTCTGCATAGCAATGATAGGAGAGACCATGTGAGGTTATGACTGAGCTAAGTGACTTGGTGTATAGCGAGAATAGGAGAGGGCCTAGAACAGAGCCCTGGGGGACACCAGTGGTGAGAGCGCGTGGCGAGGAGACAGATTCTCGCCACGCCACCTGGTAGGAGCGACCTGTCAGGTAGGACGCAATCCAAGCGTGGGCCGCGCCGGAGATGCCCAACTCGGAGAGGGTGGAGAGGAGGATCTGATGGTTCACAGTATCGAAGGCAGCCGATAGGTCTAGAAGGATGAGAGCAGAGGAGAGAGAGTTAGCTTTAGCAGTGCGGAGCGCCTCCGTGATACAGAGAAGAGCAGTCTCAGTTGAATGACTAGTCTTGAAACCTGACTGATTTGGATCAAGAAGGTCATTCTGAGAGAGATAGCGGGAGAGCTGGCCAAGGACGGCACGTTCAAGAGTTTTGGAGAGAAAAGAAAGAAGGGATACTGGTCTGTAGTTGTTGACATCGGAGGGATCGAGTGTAGGGTTTTTCAGAAGGGGTGCAACTCTCGCTCTCTTGAAGACGGAAGGGACGTAGCCAGCGGTCAGGGATGAGTTGATGAGCGAGGTGAGGTAAGGGAGAAGGTCTCCGGAAATGGTCTGGAGAAGAGAGGAGGGGATAGGGTCAAGCGGGCAGGTTGTTGGGCGGCCGGCCGTCACAAGAAGCGAGATTTCATCTGGAGAGAGAGGGGAGAAAGAGGTCAGAGCACAGGGTAGGGCAGTGTGAGCAGAACCAGCGGTGTCGTTTGACTTAGCAAACGAGGATCGGATGTCGTCGACCTTCTTTTCAAAATGGTTGACGAAGTCATCTGCAGAGAGGGAGGAGGGGGGAGGAGGATTCAGAAGGGAGGAGAAGGTGGCAAAGAGCTTCCTAGGGTTAGAGGCAGATGCTTGGAATTTAGAGTGGAAGAAAGTGGCTTTAGCAGCAGAGACAGAGGAGGAAAATGTAGAGAGGAGGGAGTGAAAGGATGCCAGGTCCGCAGGGAGGCGAGTTTTCCTCCATTTCCGCTCGGCTGCCCGGAGCACTGTTCTGTGAGCTCGCAATGAGTCGTCGAGCCACGGAGCGGGAGGGGAGGACCAAGCCGGCCTGGAGGATAGGGGACATAGAGAGTCAAAGGATGCAGAAAGGGAAGAGAGGAGGGTTGAGGAGGCAGAATCAGGAGATAGGTTGGAGAAGGTATGAGCAGAGGGAAGAGATGATAGGATGGAAGAGGAGAGAGTAGCGGGGGAGAGAGAGCGAAGGTTGGGACGGCGCGATACCATCCGAGTAGGGGCAGTGTGGGAAGTGTTGGATGAGAGCGAGAGGGAAAAGGATACAAGGTAGTGGTCGGAGACTTGGAGGGGAGTTGCAATGAGGTTAGTGGAAGAACAGCATCTAGTAAAGATGAGGTCGAGCGTATTGCCTGCCTTGTGAGTAGGGGGAAGGTGAGAGGGTGAGGTCAAAAGAGGAGAGGAGTGGAAAGAAGGAGGCAGAGAGGAATGAGTCAAAGGTAGACGTGGGGAGGTTAAAGTCGCCCAGGACTGTGAGAGGTGAGCCGTCCTCAGGAAAGGAGCTTATCAAGGCATCAAGCTCATTGATGAACTCTCCGAGGGAACCTGGAGGGCGATAAATGATAAGGATGTTAAGCTTGAAAGGGCTGGTAACTGTGACAGCATGGAATTCAAAGGAGGCGATAGACAGATGGGTAAGGGGAGAGAGAGAGAATGACCACTTGGGAGAGATGAGGATCCCGGTGCCACCACCCCGCTGACCAGAAGCTCTCGGGGTGTGCGAGAACACGTGGGCGGACGAAGAGAGAGCAGTAGGAGTAGCAGTGTTGTCTGTGGTGATCCATGTTTCCGTCAGTGCCAAGAAGTCGAGGGACTGGAGGGAGGCATAGGCTGAGATGAACTCTGCCTTGTTGGCCGCAGATCGGCAGTTCCAGAGGCTACCGGAGACCTGGAACTCCACGTGGGTCGTGCGCGCTGGGACCACCAGATTAGGGTGGCCGCGGCCACGCGGTGTGGAGCGTTTGTATGGTCTGTGCAGAGAGGAGAGAACAGGGATAGATAGACACATAGTTGACAGGCTACAGAAGAGGCTACGCTAATGCAAAGGAGATTGGAATGACAAGTGGACTACACTTATCGAATGTTCAGAACGTTAAGCTTACGTAGCAAGAATCTTATTGACTAAAATGATTGAAATGATACAGTACTGCTGGAGTAGGCTAGCTGGCAGTGGCTACGTTGTTGACACTACACTAATCAAGTGCAACCTTCCGGTTACTAGTCCAACGCTCCATGGGGGCACTCAGTTCACAATGTTGACATCAGCAAACTGCTCGTCCACACGACGCCATACACATGGTCTGCGGTTGTGAGGATGGTTGGACGTATTGTCAAATTCTCTAAAATGAAGTTGAAGGCAGCTTATGGTAGAGAAATCAACATTAAAATCTCCGGCAACAGCTCTGGTGGACATTCCTGCCGTCAGCATGCCAATAGCACGCTCCCTGAAAACTTGATACATTTGTGGCATTGTGTTGTGTGACAAAACTGCACATTTTAGAGTGGCCTGTTATGGTCCCCAGCACAAGGTGCACCTGTATAATGATCATGCTGTTTAATCAGCTTCTGGATATGCAACACTTGTCAGATGGATTATCTTGGCAAAGGAGAAATGCTCACGAAGAGGGATGTAAACAAATTTGTGCACAAAAATTGAGAGAAATAAGCTTTTTGTGCGTATGGAACATTTCGCGATCTTTTATTTCAACTCATGAAACATGGGATCAACGCTTTACATGTTGCGTTTATATTTTTGTTCAGTGTAGATAGTTCCTCTCTCTCCTCTCTCTGTGCAGAGGGCGGATGCAATCTGTGCAGAAGATCTAGTTGCTGCTGTAGGCCCTCCTTGGTTGGGAACAGAAGCACCCCCCCCTCTCTCCTCTCTCTTAGGTCACAATCTGACTCTGAAGGGCTCTGGGACTGCATAGTGACTTTAGGAGAGACAGGGTTCAGTATAGTAGCTGAACAGACAGGGTTCAGTATAGTAGCTGAACAGACAGGGTTCAGTATAGTAGCTGAACAGACAGGGTTCCGTATAGTAGCTGGACAGACATGGTTCAGTATAGTAGCTGAACAGACAGGGTTCAGTATAGTAGCTGAACAGACAGGGTTCAGTATAGTAGCTGAACAGACAGGGTTCAGTATAGTAGCTGGACAGACAGGGTTCAGTATAGTAGCTGGACAGACAGGGTTCAGTATAGTAGCTGGACAGACATGGTTCAGTATAGTAGCTCGGCCAGACAGGGTTCAGTAGAGTAGCTGGAACAGACAGGGTTCAGTAGAGTAGCTGGAACAGACAGGGTTCAGTATAGTAGCTGAACAGACAGGGTTCAGTATAGTAGCTGAACAGACAGGGTTCAGTATAGTAGCTGGACAGACAGGGTTCAGTATAGTAGCTGGACAGACATGGTTCAGTATAGTAGCTGAACAGACAGGGTTCAGTGTAATAGCTGGACAGACAGGGTTCAGTATAGTAGCTGAACAGACAGGGTTCAGTAGAGTAGCTGGCCATACAGGGTTCAGTAGTGTAGCTGGACAGACATGGTTCAGTATATTAGCTGAACAGACAGGGTTCAGTAGAGTAGCTGGCCATACAGGGTTCAGTAGAGTAGCTGGGACAGACAGGGTACAGTAGAGTAGCTGGGACAGACAGGGTTCAGTAGAGTAGCTGGGACAGACAGGGTTCAGTATAGTAGCTGAACAGACAGGGTTCAGTAGAATAGCTGGGTCAGACAGGGTTCAGTAGAGTACCTGGGACAGACAGGGTTGAGTATAGTAGCTGAACAGACAGGGTTGAGTATAGTAGCTGGGACAGACAGGGTTCAGTATAGTAGCTGGAACAGACAGGGTTGAGTATAGTAGCTAGGCCAGACAGGGTTCAGTATAAAAGCTGAACAGACAGGGTTCAGTATAGTAGCTGGGACAGACAGGGTTCAGTATAGTAGCTGAACAGACAGGGTTGAGTATAGTAGCTAGGCCAGACAGGGTTCAGTAGAGTAGCTGAACAGACAGGGTTCAGTATAGTAGCTAGGCCAGATAGGGTTCAGTAGAGTAGCTGAACAGACAGGGTTCAGTATAGTAGCTGAACAGACAGGGTTGAGTATAGTAGCTGGGACAGACAGGGTTCAGTATAGTAGCTGAACAGACAGGGTTGAGTATAGTAGCTAGGCCAGACTGGGTTCAGTAGAGTAGCTGAACAGACAGGGTTCAGTATAGTAGCTAGGCCAGACAGGGCTCAGTATAGTAGCTAGGCCAGACAGGGTTCAGTATAGTAGCTAGGCCAGACAGGGTTCAGTATAGTAGCTAGGCCAGACAGGGTTCAGTATAGTAGCTAGGCCAGACAGGGTTCAGTATAGTAGCTCGGCCAGACAGGGTTCAGTATAGTAGCTGAACAGACAGGGTTGAGTATAGTAGCTGAACAGACAGGGTTCAGTATAGTAGCTGAACATACATGGTTCAGTATAGTAGCTGGACAGACAGGGTTCAGTATAGTAGCTGAACAGACATGGTTCAGTATAGTAGCTGAACAGACAGGGTTCAGTATAGTAGCTGAACAGACATGGTTCAGTAGAGTAGCTAGGCCAGACAGGGTTCAGTATAGTAGCTAGGCCAGACAGGGTTCAGTATAGTAGCTGGAACATACAGGGTTCAGTATAGTAGCTGAACAGACAGGGTTCAGTAGAGTAGCTAGGCCAGACAGGGTTCAGTATAGTAGCTAGGCCAGACAGGGTTCAGTATAGTAGCTGGAACATACAGGGTTCAGTATAGTAGCTGAACAGACAGGGTTCAGTAGAGTAGCTAGGCCAGACAGGGTTCAGTAGAGTAGCTCGGCCAGACAGGGTTCAGTATAGTAGCTGGAACATACAGGGTTCAGTATAGTAGCTGAACAGACAGGGTTCAGTAGAGTAGCTAGGCCAGACAGGGTTCAGTAGAGTAGCTCGGCCAGACAGGGTTCAGTATAGTAGCTGGAACATACAGGGTTCAGTATAGTAGCTGAACAGACAGGGTTCAGTAGAGTAGCTCGGCCAGACAGGGTTCAGTATAGTAGCTGAACAGACAGGGTTGAGTATAGTAGCTGAACAGACAGGGTTCAGTATAGTAGCTAGGCCAGACTGGGTTCAGTAGAGTAGCTGGAACAGACAGGGATGCTGAGGCCAGTACCGTGGAAAGATGGGGGTATCTCTAGGATTCTCTACAGATATAGGGTGTCAGAGGTGTGTTAAAGACAATAAACACGACTACGGAATGCTCTACATCCTGTGTTCAATCAGGAGTGTATTATGTATGCAGCATGACTGCACTTTTAGATAATGGTGAGGTGAGGGGCGGAGCTATAGCGTGACTAGCTGCAGCCGATTGAAACTGGTGTTGTGTTGTCCTCTGAGAGAGCTGAGAATACTGCAGACTCAGAGCAGCTCTCTCTCTCTCTCTCTCACTCTCTCTCTCTCTCACTTGCTCTGTGTCTCTCTCGCTCTCCCTATCTCTCTATCCTCACTCTCTCCCTCCCTCCCTCCTTCCCTCCCTCTCCTCTCAGTATTCAGAAGATGTGTCTTGCTGCAGGATGACTCTCATATGCTGCCGCAGAACTGATGTGTGAGCATGTGTGACGCCAGACCGGACCCGTCTGAGCGCTGCAGTGTGTGTGTGTGTGTGTGTGTGTGTGTGTGTGTGTGTGTGTGTGTGTGAACGCATATATTAATGGAAAAAGCCCCTCACAGAGAAAAGCCTGCATGACTACAGTGTATTTGGAGAATATTGCTGACTCATCAGTGTTATAAATCATTTAGACATCCAAAGTGAATTGATATGGAAATTGCACACTGGGGGGTCTATCTAATAGAATCCAGTTTTATTTCTACAGCTAAAAGCTGAATTGTCTATACACCAGGATATTCAACAATAAAACAAACCAAATGAATACATGAATTCAGATCTGTGGCTGCTGCCACACTGAGGGTACTGTCAAACTGCTAAGGACAGTGGACGGGAGTGTATGAATAGAATGCATAGATCTGTGTGTGTGACTTTGTTCCTGTTGTGGATATGAGGAAACACAATCAGCAATGATGAGCACAAGATCAAGCCATCATGTTATCTGAGTGGCGTTTTAATTGTATTAGATACAACTCAGGCTCAGGGTTATTTCATTCAGCAAAGAAGATAAACAATAATTGTATTTCCTCTCTAGCTGGTGTCATTTCTCTCCTCTCTAGCTGATGTAATTTCTCTCCTCTCTAGCTGATGTCATTTCTCTCCTCTCTAGCTGATGTCATTTCTCTCCTCTCTAGCTGATGTCATTTCTCTCCTCTCTAGCTGATGTCATTTCTCTCCTCTCAAGCTGATGTCATTTCTCTCCTCTCCAGCTGATGTCATTTCTCTCTCTCTTCTCTAGCTGATGTCATTTCTCTCCTCTAGCTGATGTCATTTCTCTCCTCTCCAGCTGATGTCATTTCTCTCTTCTCCAGCTGATGTCATTTCTCTCCTCTCTAGCTGATGTAATTTCTCTCCTCTCTAGCTGATGTCATTTCTCTCCTCTCAAGCTGATGTCATTTCTCTCCTCTCTATCTGATGTCATTTCTCTCTCCTCTCTAGCTGATGTCATTTCTCTCCTCTCTAGCTGATGTCATTTCTCTCCTCTCTAGCTGATGTCATTTCTCTCCTCTCTAGCTGATGTCATTTCTCTCCTCTCCAGCTGATGTCATTTCTCTCCTCTCTAGCTGATGTCATTTCTCTCCTCTCTAGCTGATGTCATTTCTCTCTCTCTTCTCTAGCTGATGTCATTTCTCTCCTCTCTATCTGATGTCATTTCTCTCTCCTCTCTAGTTGATGTCATTTCTCTCTCCTCTCTAGCTGATGTCATTTCTCTCCTCACTATCTGATGTCATTTCTCTCCTCTCTAGCTGATGTCATTTCTCTCTCCTCTCTAGCTGATGTCATTTCTCTCCTCTCTATCTGATGTCATTTCTCTCCTCTCTAGCTGATGTCATTTCTCTCTCCTCTCTAGCTGATGTCATTTCTCTCCTCTCTATCTGATGTCATTTCTCTCCTCTCTAGCTGATGTCATTTCTCTCCTCTCTAGCTGATGTCATTTCTCTCTCTCTTCTCTAGCTGATGTCATTTCTCTCCTCTAGCTGATGTAATTTCTCTCCTCTCTATCTGATGTCATTTCTCTCTCCTCTCTAGCTGATGTCATTTCTCTCTCCTCTCTAGCTGATGTCATTTCTCTCCTCTCTATCTGATGTCATTTCTCTCCTCTCTAGCTGATGTCATTTCTCTCTCCTCTCTAGCTGATGTAATTTCTCTCCTCTCTATCTGATGTAATTTCTCTCCTCTCTATCTGATGTCATTTCTCTCTCTTTTCTATCTGATGTCATTTCTCTCTCTCTTCTCAAGCTGATGTCATTTCTCTCTCTCTTCTCTATCTGATGTCATTTCTCTCTCTCTCCTCTAGCTGATGTCATTTCTCTCTCTCTTCTCTATCTGATGTCATTTCTCTCTCTCTTCTCTAG
Organism: Oncorhynchus masou masou; assembly: GCF_036934945.1. NCBI lineage: Eukaryota > Metazoa > Chordata > Actinopteri > Salmoniformes > Salmonidae > Oncorhynchus > Oncorhynchus masou. The sequence goes on along the minus strand of NW_027013784.1, from coordinate 263,215 downwards.
CTGATGTCATTTCCTCTCTCTCTTCTCTAGCTGATGTCATTTCTCTCTCTCCTCTCAAGCTGATGTCATTTTTCTCTCTCTTCTCTATCTGATGTCATTTCTCTCTCTCCTCTAGCTGATGTCATTTCTCTCTTCTCTATCTGATGTCATTTCTCTCTCTCCTCTCTAGCTGATGTCATTTCTCTCTCTCTTCTCTAGCTGATGTCATTTCTCTCTCTCCTCTAGCTGATGTCATTTCACTCTCTCCTCTCTAGCTGATGTGATTTCTCTCTCTCCTCTCTAGCTGATGTGATTTCTCTCTCTCTCCTCTCTAGCTGATGTGATTTCTCTCTCTCCTCTCTAGCTGATGTCATTTCCTCTCTCTCCTCTCTAGCTGATGTGATTTCTCTCTCTCCTCTCTAGCTGATGTGATTTCTCTCTCTCCTCTCTAGCTCATGTCATTTCCTCTCTCTCCTCTCTAGGTCATGTCATTTCCTCTCTCTCCTCTCTAGCTGATGTGATTTCTCTCTCTCCTCTCTAGCTGATGTCATTTCTCTCTCCTCTCCAGCTGATGTCATTTCTCTCTCTCCTCTCTAGCTGATGTCATTTCCTCTCTCTCCTCTCTAGCTGATGTGATTTTTCTCTCTCCTCTCTAGCTGATGTCATTTCACTCTCTCCTCTCTAGCTGATGTCATTTCACTCTCTCCTCTCTAGCTGATGTGATTTCTCTCTCTCCTCTCTAGCTGATGTGATTTCTCTCTCTCCTCTCTAGCTGATGTCATTTCCTCTCTCTCCTCTCTAGCTGATGTGATTTCTCTCTCTCCTCTCTAGCTGATGTGATTTCTCTCTCTCCTCTCTAGCTCATGTCATTTCCTCTCTCTCCTCTCTAGCTGATGTGATTTCTCTCTCTCCTCTCTAGCTGATGTGATTTCTCTCTCTCCTCTCTAGCTCATGTCATTTCCTCTCTCTCCTCTCTAGGTCATGTCATTTCCTCTCTCTCCTCTCTAGCTGATGTGATTTCTCTCTCTCCTCTCTTGCTCATGTCATTTCCTCTCTCTCCTCTCTAGCTGATGTGATTTCTCTCTCTCCTCTCTAGCTCATGTCATTTCCTCTCTCTCCTCTCTAGCTCATGTCATTTCCTCTCTCTCCTCTAGCTGATGTCATTTCTCTCTCTCCTCTAGCTGATGTCATTTCACTCTCTCCTCTCTAGCTGATGTGATTTCTCACTCTCCTCTCTAGCTGATGTGATTTCTCTCTCTCCTCTCTAGCTGATGTGATTTTCTCTCTCCTCTCTAGCTGATGTGATTTCTCTCTCTCCTCTCTAGCTCATGTCATTTCTCTCTCTCCTCTCTAGCTGATGTGATTTCTCTCTCTCCTCTCTAGCTGATGTGATTTCTCTCTCTCCTCTCTAGCTGATGTGATTTCTCTCTCTCCTCTCTAGCTGATGTGATTTCTCTCTCTCCTCTCTAGCTCATGTCATTTCCTCTCTCCTCTCTAGCTGATGTGATTTCTCTCTCTCCTCTCTAGCTCATGTCCTGTCCGTTACAGACCTCCGTCGGTCTGTGTGTCAGTCAGTAGACAGTCATGGCTGTCACAGCCCTGGTCCTGCTAGTTCTCTCCTCCTCACTGTCACACACTGGTGAGTAGCTCTCAACAGACTGCTTCTGTCTTCTATACATGTCTTAGAATGAACTAGATTAGACATCATCTCAGAAGGACTACTGTTTTTACTAGGTCTATGTGGCTCTGTTCCACCTCATGTGTGGTTGGAACGTTCTGGTACAGTTTAATCCATGTTGCTCTGTTCCACCTCATGTATGGTTGGAATGTTCTGATACAGTTTAATCCATGTGGCTCTGTTCCACCTCATGTGTGGTTGGAACGTTCTGGTACAGTTCATGTGTGGTTGGAACGTTCTGGTACAGTTCATGTGTGGTTGGAACGTTCTGGTACAGTTCATGTGTGGTTAGAACGTTCTGGTACAGTTTAATCCATGTTGCTCTGTTCCACCTCATGTGTGGTTGGAACGTTGTGATACAGTTTAATCCATGTGGCTCTGTTCCACCTCATGTATGGTTGGAACGTTCTGGTACAGTTCATGTGTGGTTGGAACGTTCTGGTACAGTTCATGTGTGGTTAGAACGTTCTGGTACAGTTCATGTGTGGTTGGAACGTTCTGGTACAGTTCATGTGTGGTTAGAACGTTCTGGTACAGTTTAATCCATGTTGCTCTGTTCCACCTCATGTGTGGTTGGAACGTTCTGGTACAGTTTAATCCATGTTGCTCTGTTCCACCTCATCTGTGGTTGGAACGTTCTGGTACAGTTTAAGCCATGTTGCTCTGTTCCACCTATGTGTGGTTGGACCGTTCTGGTACAGTTGAATCCATGTTCTAGCCATGAGAAACTCACCAAAGTGTCCTTGTTTTCTCCCGTCATTTTGCAGAGGCCGTCTTGTTTGGTGAGCCCAGGATCTTTGGAGGTAAGCGGAGTCTGGTTTTGATTCTCATGACCGTTTACTCTGTAAAAGCTTGTAATGCACTGACATACAGCATTAACTCCTAAACGCTGAATCACAGTAAAATGAGTCTGGCTTTATGTGTGTTTACCGACCATTCGCAGTCATTGAAGTTACATTGACGTAATGTTGCTGTAACGTTGTTGTAACATCACTGTGACGTTGTGCCCTGTCAGATGACGCTACTGGCTATGGTCCAATATTTGAAGAGGAGCCTCTGGATATCGTCTACACAAAGGAGTCCCCCGACAGACTTATCTCCATGAACTGTAGAGCACGGGCCAACCCTGCACCCACATACAGGTAACCCCACACACACCCACATCAACCCTGCACCCACATACAGGTAACCCCACACACACCCACATCAACCCTGCACCCACATACAGGTAACCCCACCCACACCCACATCAACCCTGCACCCACATACAGGTAACCCCACACACACCCACATCAACCCTGCACCCACATACAGGTAACCCCACCCACACCCACATCAACCCTGCACCCACATGCACCCACAGGTAACCCTGCACCCACACAGGTAACACCCACATCAACCCTGCACCCACATACAGGTAACCCCACACACACCCACATCAACCCTGCACCCACATACAGGTAACCCCACACACACCCACATCAACCCTGCACCCACATACAGGTAACCCCACACACACCCACATCAACCCTGCACCCACATACAGGTAACCCCACACACACCCACATCAACCCTGCACCCACATACAGGTAACCCCACACACACCCACATCAACCCTGCACCCACATACAGGTAACCCCACACACACACATCAACCCTGCACCCACATACAGGTAACCCCACACACAACCACATCAACCCTGCACCCACATACAGGTAACCCCACACACACCCACATCAACCCTGCACCCACATACAGGTAACCCCACACACACCCACATCAACCCTGCACCCACATACACGTAACCCCACACACACCCACATCAACCCTGCACCCACATACAGGTAACCCCACACACACCCACATCAACCCTGCACCCTGTTAACAGAATTGTGTTCTCAATGTTCTTAAACTAAACTTCAATGAAATGACTCAGTCTGCCACCAATGATTTTTAATATCCTGTTTGAATGAAACAGACGGAGTCCCAGCTACAATAGTCTAAATGTTTATTCACGAGAGCTCTCTGAAATCATACAATGCACATTTGGTTATGTTCCTCTCATTTGGTCATAAATGTTCCTCCTCTCCTCCTAATACTGTCAATATTGTTTACAAGTCTTCTCCTACACATACATTGCGTATCATATCCTGCAACATGTTACATAATCCACTGCAAGCCTAACAGTTTCCCTGGGTGGGGAGACCTCCTTCCCTGTTATGAGTTTCACAGTGGTCACAAGTTGTCTGCCACAGTTCCTTGTCTGCTAACCGTTCCTCTTTTCCTCCACAAATCAACCCTACACACACACACACACACACACACACACACACACACACACACACACACACACACACACACACACACACACACACACACACACACACAAATCAACCCTGCACCCACATACAGGTAACACCACACACACACACACACACACACCCAAATCAACCCTGCACCCACATACAAGGTAACACCACACACACACACACACACACACACACACACACCCAAATCAACCCTGCACCCACATACAAGGTAACACCACACACACACACACACACACACACACACACACACACACACACACACACACACACACACACACACACACACACACACACACACACACACACACACACACACACACACACAGACAAATCAACCCTGCACCCACATACAGGTAACACCACACACACACACACACACACACCCAAATCAACCCTGCACCCACATACAAGGTAACACCACACACACACACACACACACACACACACACACACACACACACACACACACACACACACACACACACACACACACACACACACACACACACACACACACACACACACACAGAGACAAATCAACCCTATACACACACACACACACACAAGTCAACCCTGCACCCACATACAGGTAACACCACACACACACACACACACACCCAAATCAACCCTGCACCCACATACAGGTAACACCACACACACACACACACACACACACACAAATCAACCCTGCACCCACATACAGGTAACCACACACACACACACACACACACACACACACACACACACACACACACACACACACACACACACACACACACACACACACACACACACACACACACACACACACACACACACACACACACAAATCAACGCTATACACACACACCCAAATCAACACTGCACCCACATATAGGTGACCCCACACACACACGCACGCCTGAACGCATGCACGCACACACACACCCAAATCAACCCGTACAATACATCAAGGTAACACACATTACGTCACATATCATTGGAAAACCAAAGTGAACAGAAATGTAAAGAACATTTGAAGATCTACTGCCATGTAGTCACAGACATTCACAAGGTGTTTTGAAGGACTTTGATTGGTTCTAGAGTCATACAACATTCAGAGGACATGGAGAGGAATGACTCATTCCAATTTATACAAAAAAAACAACAATTTATGGGTAAAAAGGGAGATCCACATTCCCCCCCCAGATGGAGGCGTGATAACTGGGAGATCAAGCTGATGGAGCTGCCCAATGAACACTACAGTCTGGTGGGAGGGAACCTCATCATAAACAACCCTGAAGAGAAGAAACATGCAGGGACCTACGTCTGTGTGGCCAAGAACGTGTACGGCACCGTCATCAGCAAGGAGGCCAAGGTCAAGTTTGGATGTGAGTATTGTCGCGAGCCATGACCTAATTTCATGTTGAGAGAGACTAGTCCTGGATGTGAGTATTGTCGCGAGCCATGACCTAATTTCATGTTGAGAGAGACTAGTCCTGGATGTGAGTATTGTCGCGAGCCATGACCTAATTTCATGTTGAGAGAGACTAGTCCTGGATGTGAGTATTGTCGCGAGCCATGACCTAATTTCATGTTGAGAGAGACTAGTCCTGGATGTGAGTATTGTCGCGAGCCATGACCTAATTTCATGTTGAGAGAGACTAGTCCTGGATGTGAGTATTGTCGCGAGCCATGACCTAATTTCATGTTGAGAGAGACTAGTCCTGGATGTGAGTATTGTCGCGAGCCATGACCTAATTTCATGTTGAGAGAGACTAGTCCTGGATGTGAGTGAAACTGGTTGACTCTGGTCAACAGGTTCTATTTATCTCTCACAGTAGATTCACATCCCCATGGTTTCTGAAACTGAATTGACTAACAAACACAGGAAGTATCATGTTGTGTGTGTCGTCTCTAAGTCATTGCTTCTGTCTGTGGTATACAGCTGTGTTGTCTGAGGACACCTGGAATCATAACTATATGCTAGTGTTAAACTGACCACTGCGTTATCTTTCTCTATCTCCAGACCTGGAGGAGTTCCCAGATGAAGAGAGAGACCCTGTGACCGTGAAGGAGGGCCAGGGGGCCGTGCTGCTCTGTGCTCCTCCCAAGCGATGGCCAAGTTAGTACCTCAGACATACTAGAATACACATGATGACCAAGTTAGTACCTCAGACATACTAGAATACACATGATGGCCAAGTTAGTACCTCAGACATACTAGAATACACATGATGGCCAAGTTAGTACCTCAGACATACTAGAATATACATGATGGCCAAGTTAGTGCCTCAGACATACTGGAATACACATGATGGCCAAGTTAGTACCTCAGACATACTAGAATACACATGATGGCCAAGTTAGTACCTCAGACATACTAGAATACACATGATGGCCAAGTTAGTACCTCAGACATACTAGAATACACATGATGGCCAAGTTAGTACCTCAGACATACTAGAATACACATGATGGCCAAGTTAGTACCTCAGACATACTGGAATACACATGATGGCCAAGTTAGTACCTCAGACATACTAGAATACACATGATGGCCAAGTTAGTGCCTCAGACATACTAGAATACACATGATGCCCAAGTTAGTGCCTCAGACATACTAGAATACACATGATGGCCAAGTTAGTGCCTCAGACATACTAGAATACACATGATGGCCAAGTTAGTACCTCAGACATACTAGAATACACATGATGACCAAGTTAGTACCTCAGACATACTAGAATACACATGATGGCCAAGTTAGTACCTCAGACATACTAGAATACACATGATGGCCAAGTTAGTACCTCAGACATACTAGAATACACATGATGGCCAAGTTAGTACCTCAGACATACTAGAATACACATGATGGCCAAGTTAGTACCTCAGACATACTAGAATACACATGATGGCCAAGTTAGTACCTCAGACATACTAGAATACACATGATGGCCAAGTTAGTACCTCAGACATACTAGAATACACATGATCACTCAAACTAACAGTCAGACTTGTCTTTTCCTACTAGCTCTGTGCATTGATCTTAAAGGTCCAATGTAGCCATTTTTATCAAATCAATTCTGGATAACAATTAAGTACGTTACTGTGATTGCTTTCAATTAAAATGTTTTTTTTAGCAAAGAGCAATTTCTCAAGCAATATTTTTTCTAGGACTGTCTGTGAGCTCTGAGCTAGTAGGAAAAGACAAGTCTGACTGTTAGTTTGAGTGATCATGTGTATTCTAGTATGTCTGTGTTATGTACTTGAGTGAAGACCCAAAAGCGGTTTTAACAGAAACAGAGTTCTTTTAATGAAAAAACAGGAATGGCATAGATCCTCTTCCGACGTTGTCAATGGCACAATAGAATACCCGCAGAGAGGGTGACAAATGAAACATAAAGTCCCTCTGATGAATAGCTGGGTAGCGGCGACAGGCTGCAGGTCGCTCTGGGTCGGTGCGGGTCACAGAGGAACGGTGGTAGCTGATCACACGTAGCATATGATGAACTGGACACGGTGCAAACAAAAGATAGTTAGTAGAGTGCAGGATGCACCTGCCAGGCAGACTCCGACAGGATAGGACTAGGTGGAAGCAAACGAGACGATAGCTTGCTTCTGGCATGAGAAACACAAACGAGAATCTGACACCGAAAGTAGCAGGAACAGAGAGAGAAATAGAGACCTAATCAGAGGGAAAAAAGGGAACAGGTGGGGAAAGGGTGAATGAGCTAGTTAGGGGAGATGAGGAACAGCTGGAGAAGGAGAGAAAGAGAAGGTAACCTAATAAGACCAGCAGAGAGAGACAGAGTGAAGAGAAAGGACAGGAACAGACATAATAAGACATGACAGTACCCCCACTCACCGAGCGCCTCCTGGCGCACTCGAGGAGGAAACCTGGCGGCAACGGAGGAAATCATCGATCAGCGAACGGTCCAGCACGTCCCGAGAGGGAACCCAACTCCTCTCCTCAGGACCGTACCCCTCCCAATCCACTAGGTACTGATGACCACGGCCCCGAGGACGCATGTCCAAAATCTTACGAACCCTGTAGATAGGTGCGCCCTCGACAAGGATGGGGGGAGGGACGAGCGGGGGCGCGAAGAACGGGCTTAACACAGGAGACATGGAAGACCGGGTGAACGCGACGAAGATAGCGCGGGAGAAGAAGTCGCACTGCGACAGGATTAATGACTTGAGAAATACGGAACGGACCAATGAACCGCGGGGTCAACTTGCGAGAAGCTGTCTTAAGGGGAAGGTTCTGAGTGGAGAGCCATACTCTCTGACCGCAACAATATCTAGGACTCTTGGTCCTACGCTTATTAGCGGCCCTCACAGTCTGCGCCCTATTACGGCAAAGTGCCGACCTGACCCCCCTTCCAGGTGCGCTCGCAACGCTGGACAAAAGCCTGAGCGGAGGGGACGCAGGACTCGGCGAGCTGAGATGAGAACAGCGGAGGCTGGTACCCGAGGCTACTCTGAAAAGGAGATAGACCGGTAGCAGACGAAGGAAGCGAGTTGTGGGCGTACTCTGCCCAGGGGAGCTGTTCTGACCAAGACGCAGGGTTACGAAAAGAAAGACTGCGTAAGATGCGACCAACAGTCTGATTGGCCCGTTCGGCTTGACCGTTAGACTGGGGATGAAAGCCGGACGAGAGACTGACGGAAGCCCCAATCAAACGGCAAAACTCCCTCCAAAATTGAGACGTGAACTGCGGGCCTCTGTCCGAAACGACGTCTGACGGAAGGCCATGAATTCGGAAAACATTCTCGATAATGATCTGAGCCGTCTCCTTAGCAGAAGGGAGCTTAGCGAGAGGAATGAAATGAGCCGCCTTAGAGAATCTATCGACAACCGTAAGAATAACTGTCTTCCCGCTGATGAAGGCAGTCCGGTGATAAAATCTAAAGCGATGTGAGACCACGGTCGAGAGGGAATTGGAAGCGGTCTGAGACGGCCGGCAGGAGGAGAGTTCCCAGATTTAGTCTGCGCGCAGACCGAACAAGCAGCGACAAATCGACGCGCGTCACGTTCCCAGTGGGCCACCAGAAACGCTGGCGAATGGAAGCGAGCGTACCCCGAACGCCGGGGTGGCCGGCTAACTTGGCAGAGTGGGCCCACTGAAGAACGGCCGGACGAGTAGGAACGGGAACGAACAGAAGGTTCCTAGGACAAGCTCGCGGCGACGGAGTGTGAGCGAGTGCTTGCTTTACCTGCCTCTCAATTCCCCAGACAGTCAACCCGACAACACGCCCCTCAGGGAGAATCCCCTCGGGGTCGGTGGAGACCTCAGAAGAACTGAAGAGACGAGATAAAGCATCAGGCTTGGTGTTTTTGAGCCCGGACGATAAGAAATAACAAACTCGAAACGAGCGAAAAACAGAGCCCAACGAGCCTGACGCGCATTAAGTCGTTTGGCTGAACGGATGTACTCAAGGTTCCTATGGTCAGTCCAAACGACAAAAGGAACGGTCGCCCCCTCCAACCACTGTCGCCATTCGCCTAGGGCTAAGCGGATGGCGAGCAGTTCGCGATTACCAACATCATAATTACGTTCTGACGGCGATAAGCGATGAGAGAAAAACGCGCAAGGATGGACCTTGCCGTCAGAGAGGGAGCGCTGAGAAAGAATGGCTCCCACGCCCACCTCTGACGCGTCAACCTCAACAACAAACTGTCTAGAGATGGCAGGTGTAACAAGAATAGGTGCGGATGTAAAACGATTCTTGAGAAGATCAAAAGCTCCCTGGGCGGAAACGGACCACTTAAAGCACGTCTTAACAGAAGTAAGGGCTGTGAGGGGAGCTGCCACCTGACCGAAATTACGGATGAAACAACGATAGAAATTCGCGAAGCCAAGAAAGCGCTGCAGCTCGACGCGTGACTTAGGAACGGGCCAATCAATGACAGCCTGGACCTTAGCGGGATCCATCTTAATGCCCTCAGCGGAAATAACGGAACCGAGAAAAGGGACAGAGGAGGCATGAAAGGTGCACTTCTCAGCCTTCACATAAAGACAGTTCTCCAAAAGGCGCTGGAGGACGCGTCGCACGTGCTGAACATGAATCGGGAGAGACGGTGAAAAAATCAGGATATCGTCCATGTAAACGAAAACAAAAATGTTCAGCATGTCTCTCAGGACGTCGTTAACTAGTGCCTGAAAGACAGCTGGAGCGTTAACGAGGCCGAAAGGAAGAACCCGGTATTCAAAGTGCCCTAACAGAGTGTTAAACGCCGTCTTCCACTCGTCCCCCTCCCTGATGCGCACGAGATGGTAGGCGTTACGAAGGTCCAATTTGGTGAAAAACCTGGCTCCCTGCAGGATCTCGAAGGCTGAAGACATAAGAGGAAGCGGATAACGATTCTTAACTGTTATGTCATTCAGCCCTCGATAATCCACGCATGGGCGCAGGGACCCGTCCTTCTTCTGAACAAAAAAAAACCCCGCTCCGGCGGGGAGAGGAGGAGGAGACTATGGTACCGGCGTCGAGCGATACAGACAAATAATCCTCGAGAGCCTTACGTTCGGGAGCCGACAGAGAGTATAATCTACCCCGGGGGAGTAGTTCCCGGAAGGAGATCAATACTACAGTCATACGACCGGTGTGGAGGGAGAGAAGTGGCCTTGGAACGACTGAACACCGTGCGCAGATCGTGATACTCCTCCGGCACCCCTGTCAAATCACCAGGCTCCTCCTGTGAAGAAGAGACAGAGGAAACAGGAGGGATAGCAGACATTAAACAGGTCACATGACAAGAAACATTCCAGGATAGGATAGTATTACTAGACCAATTAATAGAAGGGTTATGGCGCACTAGCCAGGGATGACCCAAAACAACAGGTGTAAAAGGTGAACGAAAAATTAAAAAAAGAAATGGTTTCGCTATGATTACCAGAGACAGTGAGGGTTAAAGGCAGCGTCTCACGCTGAATCTTGGGGAGAGAACTACCATCTAAAGCGAACAAGGCCGTGGGATCCCTTAACTGTCTGAGAGGAATGTCATGTTCCCGAGCCCAGGTCTCGTCCATAAAACAGCCCTCCGCCCCAGAGTCTATCAAGGCACTGCAGGAAGCAGATGAACCGGTCCAGCGGAGATGGACCGGAAAGGTAGTGCAGGATCTTGAAGGAGAGACCTGAGTAGTTGCGCTCACCAGTAGCCCTCCTCTTACTGATGAGCTCTGGCTTTTACTGGGCATGAGGTGACAAAATGACCAGCGGAGCCGCAGTAGAGACAGAGGCGGTTGGTGATTCTCCGTTCCTTCTCCTTGGCCGAGATGCGGATACCCCCCAGCTGCATAGGCTCAGCATCCGAGCCGGCGGAGGAGGGTGGCAGTGATGCGGCAGGTGGCAGTGATGCGGAGAGGGGGGCAACGGAGAACGCGAACTCCTTTCCACGAGCTCGGCGACGAAGATCAAACCGTCGCTCTATGCGAATAGCGAGAGCTATTAAGGAGTCCAGACTGGAAGGAACCTCCCGGGAGAGAATCTCATCCTTAACCTCGGCGAGGAGACCCTCCAGAAAACGAGCGAGCAAAGCCGGCTCGTTCCAGTCACTAGAGGCAGCGAGTGCGAAACTCAATAGAATAATCCGTTATGGATCGATTCCCCTGACATAGGGAAGACAGGGCCCTGGAAGCCTCCTCCCCAAAAACAGAACGGTCAAAAACCCGTATCATCTCCTCCTTAAAGTCCTGATATTGGTTAATAAACTCAGCCCTCGCCTCCCAGATTGCCGTGCCCCACTCACGCGCCCGTCCGGTAAGGAGAGAAATGACGTAGGCGATGCGGGCTGTGCTCCTGGAGTAAGTGTTGGGCTGGAGAGAGAACACCACATCACACTGAGTGAGGAATGAGCGGCACTCAGTGGGCTCCCCAGAGTAACACGGCGGGTTATTGATCCTGGGCTCCGGAGACTCGGAAACCCTGGAAGTGGGCGGTGGATCGAGGTGGAGTTGGTGAACCTGTCTTGTGAGGTCGGAGACTTGGACGGCCAGGGTCTCAACGGCATGTCGAGCAGCAGACAATTCCTCCTCGTGTCTGCCTAGCATCGCTCCCTGGATCTCGACGGCGGAGTGAAAAGGGTCCGGAGCCGCTGGGTCCATTCGTGGTCAGATTCTTCTGTTATGTACTTGAGTGAAGACCAAAAGCGGTTTTAACAGAAACAGAGTTCTTTTAATGAAAAAACAGGAATGGCATAGATCCTCTTCCGACGTTGTCAATGGCACAATAGAATACCCGCAGAGAGGGTGACAAATGAAACATAAAGTCCCTCTGATGAATAGCTGGGTAGCGGCGACAGGCTGCAGGTCGCTCTGGGTCGGTGCGGGTCACAGAGGAACGGTGGTAGCTGATCACACGTAGCATATGATGAACTGGACACGGTGCAAACAAAAGATAGTTAGTAGAGTGCAGGATGCACCTGCCAGGCAGACTCCGACAGGATAGGACTAGGTGGAAGCAAACGAGACGATAGCTTGCTTCTGGCATGAGAAACACAAACGAGAATCTGACACCGAAAGTAGCAGGAACAGAGAGAGAAATAGAGACCTAATCAGAGGGAAAAAAGGGAACAGGTGGGGAAAGGGTGAATGAGCTAGTTAGGGGAGATGAGGAACAGCTGGAGAAGGAGAGAAAGAGAAGGTAACCTAATAAGACCAGCAGAGAGAGACAGAGTGAAGAGAAAGGACAGGAACAGACATAATAAGACATGACAGTCTGAGGTACTAACTTGGCCATCATGTGTATTCTAGTATGTCTGAGGTACTAACTCAGCTACTTTATTGAAGAAAAATGTACTTACTATGACTGTAATATGTGGTTGACCCACCAAGCTATCTTAAAGGCCCTGTGCATTCAAAAACATGATTTTCCTGTGTCTTATACATATTTCCAGACTATGAGGTTGGAATAATACTGTGAAATGTTCTGCCAATCACAGCAAATGTTCAGTTTTCACCTCCCCACTCAGACCACTCACAGACAGTCCTAGAAAAAATATTGCTTGAGAAATTGCTCTTTGCTAAAAAAAAAACATTTTAATTGAAAGCAATCACAGTAACGTACCTAATTGTTATCCAGAATTGATTTGATAAAAATGGCTACATTGGACCTTTAAGATCAATGCACTACCTTCAAGTGGCTCTGGGTAATAGCGTCTGTTAAAGGACTCAAATGTAAACATAAACATTCTGACTTGTAATCTATTCAGTGCTGAGTCATAGAACTTCATGAAGAAAGAGCTGTTCAGAACACCGTGGTTCACAGTACCTCAGAGTGATACAGTAAACAAACTAAACCCCCATAGAGACTCAGAGGTGATTCAGGGGAAACCGACCACCACATTCTTACTAGTTGTGTTTTTTGTTCTTCCTCTGTATCCCAGCTCAGGTGACGTTCCGTTGGATATACAACGAGTTTCCGGTCTTCCTCCACCCGGATAAGCGTCGCTTCGTCTCTCAGAGCACCGGGAATCTGTACATCTCCAAGGTGGAGGCGTCAGACGCAGGGAACTACTCCTGCTATGTGTTCAACCCACAGATTGGCAAGGGAGTCTACTCCAAGTTTATCCCTCTCATATCTACAGAAGAGAGTGAGTAGCCTGTAGCTGTGATACCTATATAGTAGACTAGTTTATAGCTGTGTTACCTATATAGTGCACTAGTTTATAGCTATGTTACCTGTATAGTACACTAGTTTATAGCTGTGTTACCTATATAGTGCACTAGTTTATAGCTATGTTACCTATATAGTACACTAGTTTATAGCTGTGATACCTGTATAGTGCACTAGTTTATAGCTATGTTACCTGTATAGTGCACTAGTTTATAGCTATGTTACCTGTATAGTACACTAGTTTATAGCTGTGTTACCTGTATAGTACACTAGTTTATAGCTGTGTTACCTGTATAGTGCACTAGTTCATGACTGTGTTACCTATATAGTACACTAGTTTATAGCTGTGTTACCTGTATAGTACACTAGTTTATAGCTGTGTTACCTATATAGTACACTAGTTTATAGCTGTGTTACCTGTATAGTGCACTAGTTCATGACTGTGTTACCTATATAGTACACTAGTTTATAGCTGTGTTACCTACAGTATATAGTACACTAGTTTATAGCTGTGATACCTGTATAGTACACTAGTTTATAGCTGTGTTACCTGTATAGTACACTAGTTTATAGCTGTGATACCTGTATAGTACACTAGTTGATAGCTGTGTTACCTACAGTATATAGTACACTAGTTTATAGCTGTGATACCTATATAGTACACTAGTTTATAGCTGTATTACCTACAGTATATAGTACACTAGTTTATAGCTGTGTTACCTATATAATACACTAGTATATAGCTGTGTTACCTATATAGTACACAAGTATATAGTTGTGTTACCTATATAATACACTAGTATGTAGTTGTGTTACCTATATAATACACTAGTATATAGTTGTGTTACCTATATAATACACTAGTATATAGTTGTGTTACCTATATAGTACACTAGTTTATAGCTGTGTTACCTATATAATACACTAGTATATAGTTGTGTTACCTATATAATACACTAGTATATAGCTGTGTTACCTATATAGTACACAAGTATATAGTTGTGTTACCTACAGTATATAGTACACAAGTTTATAGCTGTGTTACCTGTATAGTACACTAGTTTATAGCTGTGTTACCTATATAGTACACTAGTCTATAGCTGTGTTACCTATGTAGTACACTAGTTTATAGCTGTGTTACCTATATAGTACACTAGTTTATAGCTGTGTTACCTGTATAGTACACTAGTTTATAGCTGTGTTACCTATATAGTACACTAGTTTATAGCTGTGTTACCTGTATAGTACACTAGTTTATAGCTGTGTTACCTGTATAGTACACTAGTTTATAGCTGTGTTACCTGTATAGTACACTAGTTTATAGCTGTGTTACCTGTATAGTGCACTAGTTTATAGCTGTGTTACCTATATAGTGCACTAGTTTATAGCTGTTTTACCTACAGTATATAGTACACTAGTTTATAGCTGTTTTACCTGTATAGTGCACTAGTGTATAGCTGTGTTACCTATATAGTACACTAGTTTATAGCTGTTTTACCTACAGTATATAGTACACTAGTTTATAGCTGTGTTACCTGTATAGTGCACTAGTTTATAGCTGTTTTACCTACAGTATATAGTACAGTAGTTTATAGCTGTGTTACCTGTATAGTGCACTAGTTTATAGCTGTGTTACCTATATAGTACACTAGCCTGTAGCTGTGATACCTATATAGTACACTAGTTTATAGCTGTGATACCTATATAGTACACTAGTTTATAGCTGTGTTACCTATATAGTACACTAGCCTGTAGCTGTGATACCTATATAGTACACTAGTTTATAGCTGTGTTACCTATATAGTACACTAGCCTGTAGCTGTGATACCTATATAGTACACTAGTTTATAGCTATGTTACCTGTATAGTGCACTAGCCTGTAGCTGTGATACCTATATAGTACACTAGTTTATAGCTATGTTACCTATATAGTACACTAGTTTATAGCTGTGTTACCTGTATAGTACACTAGTTTATAGCTGTGTTACCTATATAGTACACTAGTTTATAGCTGTGTTACCTGTATAGTGCACTAGTTCATGACTGTGTTACCTATATAGTACACTAGTTTATAGCTGTGTTACCTACAGTATATAGTACACTAGTTTATAGCTGTGATACCTGTATAGTACACTAGTTTATAGCTGTGTTACCTGTATAGTACACTAGTTTATAGCTGTGATACCTGTATAGTACACTAGTTGATAGCTGTGTTACCTACAGTATATAGTACACTAGTTTATAGCTGTGATACCTATATAGTACACTAGTTTATAGCTGTATTACCTACAGTATATAGTACACTAGTTTATAGCTGTGTTACCTATATAATACACTAGTATATAGCTGTGTTACCTATATAGTACACAAGTATATAGTTGTGTTACCTATATAATACACTAGTATGTAGTTGTGTTACCTATATAATACACTAGTATATAGTTGTGTTACCTATATAATACACTAGTATATAGTTGTGTTACCTATATAGTGCACTAGTTTATAGCTGTGTTACCTGTATAGTACACTAGTTTATACCTGTGTTACCTGTATAGTACACTAGTTTATAGCTGTGTTACCTATATAATACACTAGTATATAGTTGTGTTACCTATATAATACACTAGTATATAGTTGTGTTACCTATATAGTACACTAGTTTATAGCTGTGTTACCTATATAGTACACTAGTTTATAGCTGCGTTACCTGTATAGTACACTAGTTTATAGCTGTGTTACCTATATAGTACACTAGTTTATAGCTGTGTTACCTATATAGTACACTAGTTTATAGCTGTGTTACCTGTATAGTACACTAGTTTATAGCTGTGTTACCTATATAGTACACTAGTTTATAGCTGTGTTACCTATATAGTACACTAGTTTATAGCTGTGTTACCTGTATAGTACACTAGTTTATAGCTGTGTTACCACTAGTTTATAGCTGTGTTACCTATATAGTACACTAGTTTATAGCTGTGTTACCTGTATAGTACACTAGTTTATAGCTGTGTTACCTATATAGTACACTAGTTTATAGCTGTGTTACCTATATAGTACACTAGTTTATAGCTGTGTTACCTGTATAGTACACTAGTTTATAGCTGTGTTACCTATATAATACACTAGTATATAGCTGTGTTACCTATATAGTACACAAGTATATAGTTGTACACAGTATATAGTAGTTTATAGCTGTGTTACCTGTATAGTACACTAGTTTATAGCTGTGTTACCTATATAGTACACTAGTCTATAGCTGTGTTTAGTTTATAGCTGTGTTACCTATATAGTACACTAGTTTATAGCTGTGTTACCTGTATAGTACACTAGTTTATAGCTGTGTTACCTATATAGTACACTAGTTTATAGCTGTGTTACCTGTATAGGACACTAGTTTATAGCTGTGTTACCTGTATAGTACACTAGTTTATAGCTGTGTTACCTGTATAGTACACTAGTTTATAGCTGTGTTACCTGTATAGTGCACTAGTTTATAGCTGTGTTACCTATATGGTGCACTAGTTTATAGCTGTTTTACCTACAGTATATAGTACACTAGTTTATAGCTGTTTTACCTGTATAGTGCACTAGTGTATAGCTGTGTTACCTATATAGTACACTAGTTTATAGCTGTTTTACCTACAGTATATAGTACACTAGTTTATAGCTGTGTTACCTGTATAGTGCACTAGTTTATAGCTGTTTTACCTACAGTATATAGTACACTAGTTTATAGCTGTGTTACCTGTATAGTGCACTAGTTTATAGCTGTGTTACCTATATAGTACACTAGCCTGTAGCTGTGATACCTATATAGTACACTAGTTTATAGCTGTGATACCTATATAGTACACTAGTTTATAGCTGTGTTACCTATATAGTACACTAGCCTGTAGCTGTGATACCTATATAGTACACTAGCCTGTAGCTGTGATACCTATATAGTACACTAGTTTATAGCTATGTTACCTGTATAGTGCACTAGCCTGTAGCTGTGATACCTATATAGTGCACTAGTTTATAGCTATGTTACCTGTATAGTACATTAGTTTATAGCTGTGTTACCTATATAGTACACTAGTTCATGACAGTGTTACCTATATAGTACACTAGTTTATAGATGTGTTACCTATATAGTACACTAGTTTATAGCTGTGTTACCTACAGTATATAGTACACTAGTTTATAGCTGTGTTACCTATATAGTACACTAGTTTACAGCTGTGTTACCTATATAGTACACTAGTTTACAGCTGTGAGACCTATATAGTACACTAGTTTATAGCTGTGTTACCTATATAGTACACTAGTTTATAGCTGTGTTACCTACAGTATATAGTACACTAGTTTATAGCTGTGTTACCTATATAGTACACTAGTTTATAGCTATGTTACCTATATAGTACACTAGTTTATAGCTGTGTTACCTATATAGTACACTAGTTTATAGCTATGTTACCTGTATAGTACACTAGTTTATAGCTGTGTTACCTACAGTATATAGTACACTAGTTTATAGCTGTGTTACCTACAGTATATAGTACACTAGTTTATAGCTGTGTTACCTATATAGTACACTAGTTTATAGCTATGTTACCTGTATAGTACACTAGTTTATACCTGTGTTACCTGTATAGTACACTAGTTTATAGCTGTGTTACCTACAGTATATAGTACACTGGTTTATAGCTGTGTTACCTACAGTATATGGTGCACTAGTTCATGACTGTGTTACCTATATAATACACTAGTATATAGTTGTGTTACCTATATAGTGCACTAGTTTATAGCTGTGTTACCTGTATAGTACACTAGTTTATACCTGTGTTACCTGTATAGTACACTAGTTTATAGCTGTGTTACCTATATAATACACTAGTATATAGTTGTGTTACCTATATAATACACTAGTATATAGTTGTGTTACCTATATAGTACACTAGTTTATAGCTGTGTTACCTATATAGTACACTAGTTTATAGCTGCGTTACCTGTATAGTACACTAGTTTATAGCTGTGTTACCTATATAGTACACTAGTTTATAGCTGTGTTACCTATATAGTACACTAGTTTATAGCTGTGTTACCTGTATAGTACACTAGTTTATAGCTGTGTTACCTATATAGTACACTAGTTTATAGCTGTGTTACCTATATAGTACACTAGTTTATAGCTGTGTTACCTGTATAGTACACTAGTTTATAGCTGTGTTACCTATATAGTACACTAGTTTATAGCTGTGTTACCTGTATAGTACACTAGTTTATAGCTGTGTTACCTATATAGTACACTAGTTTATAGCTGTGTTACCTGTATAGTACACTAGTTTATAGCTGTGTTACCTGTATAGTACACTAGTTTATAGCTGTGTTACCTATATAATACACTAGTATATAGCTGTGTTACCTATATAGTACACAAGTATATAGTTGTGTTACCTACAGTATATAGTACACAAGTTTATAGCTGTGTTACCTGTATAGTACACTAGTTTATAGCTGTGTTACCTATATAGTACACTAGTCTATAGCTGTGTTACCTATGTAGTACACTAGTTTATAGCTGTGTTACCTATATAGTACACTAGTTTATAGCTGTGTTACCTGTATAGTACACTAGTTTATAGCTGTGTTACCTATATAGTACACTAGTTTATAGCTGTGTTACCTGTATAGTACACTAGTTTATAGCTGTGTTACCTGTATAGTACACTAGTTTATAGCTGTGTTACCTGTATAGTACACTAGTTTATAGCTGTGTTACCTGTATAGTGCACTAGTTTATAGCTGTGTTACCTATATAGTGCACTAGTTTATAGCTGTTTTACCTACAGTATATAGTACACTAGTTTATAGCTGTTTTACCTGTATAGTGCACTAGTGTATAGCTGTGTTACCTATATAGTACACTAGTTTATAGCTGTTTTACCTACAGTATATAGTACACTAGTTTATAGCTGTGTTACCTGTATAGTGCACTAGTTTATAGCTGTTTTACCTACAGTATATAGTACACTAGTTTATAGCTGTGTTACCTGTATAGTGCACTAGTTTATAGCTGTGTTACCTATATAGTACACTAGCCTGTAGCTGTGATACCTATATAGTACACTAGTTTATAGCTGTGATACCTATATAGTACACTAGTTTATAGCTGTGTTACCTATATAGTACACTAGCCTGTAGCTGTGATACCTATATAGTACACTAGTTTATAGCTGTGTTACCTATATAGTACACTAGCCTGTAGCTGTGATACCTATATAGTACACTAGTTTATAGCTATGTTACCTGTATAGTGCACTAGCCTGTAGCTGTGATACCTATATAGTACACTAGTTTATAGCTATGTTACCTGTATAGTACATTAGTTTATAGCTGTGTTACCTATATAGTACACTAGTTCATGACTGTGTTACCTATATAGTACACTAGTTTATAGATGTGTTACCTATATAGTACACTAGTTTATAGCTGTGTTACCTACAGTATATAGTACACTAGTTTATAGCTGTGTTACCTATATAGTACACTAGTTTACAGCTGTGTTACCTATATAGTACACTAGTTTACAGCTGTGATACCTATATAGTACACTAGTGTATAGCTGTGTTACCTATATAGTACACTAGTTTATAGCTGTGTTACCTACAGTATATAGTACACTAGTTTATAGCTGTGTTACCTATATAGTACACTAGTTTATAGCTATGTTACCTATATAGTACACTAGTTTATAGCTGTGTTACCTATATAGTACACTAGTTTATAGCTATGTTACCTGTATAGTACACTAGTTTATAGCTGTGTTACCTACAGTATATAGTACACTAGTTTATAGCTGTGTTACCTACAGTATATAGTACACTAGTTTATAGCTGTGTTACCTATATAGTACACTAGTTTATAGCTATGTTACCTGTATAGTACACTAGCCTATAGCTGTGTTACCTATATAGTACACTAGTTTATAGCTGTGTTACCTACAGTATATAGTACACTGGTTTATAGCTGTGTTACCTACAGTATATGGTGCACTAGTTCATGACTGTGTTACCTATATAGTACACTAGTTTATACCTGTGTTACCTATATAGTACACAAGTATATAGTTGTGTTACCTACAGTATATAGTACACAAGTTTATACCTGTGTTACCTATATAGTACACTAGCCTATAGCTGTGTTAACTATATAGTACACTAGTTTATAGCTGTGTTAACTATATAGTACACTAGTTTATAGCTGCGTTACCTGTATAGTACACTAGCCTGTAGCTGTGTTAACTATATAGTACACTAGTTTATAGCTGTGTTAACTATATAGTACACTAGTTTATACCTGTGATACCTGTATAGTACACTAGCCTATAGCTGTGTTACCTATATACTGTATACTGATGTTACTCCTAGGCTCAGATCTAGGATCAGCTTAAACCCTCCCCAAAATATAAGATGTTTCTTTAGATGGAAAGACACAAAACTGACCTTAGATCCGTGTCTAGGTAGAGGTGCATCCTAGCCACAGATCTGGGATCATCATGAAATCTATCCCTAAACATTAGACTGGAAAAAAACACAAAAACTGACCATACATCAATGTCTTTTGAGCAACTCCATAGTGTTGACCTATGACCCTTTCATCCCCACAGGCCCAGAGAAGAGATACAAGGCCGACCTCGTAGTGAAGTTCCCTGACACCACAGCTATGCTCAACTACAACGTCACACTGGAGTGCTTCGCTCTGGGAAAGTGAGTCAGAATATGGAAATGACAGATATTTAGCTACTGATGAAACAAACACCAAGACTTTGGGGACTTTTGTTCACTTGTCACACTGTAACTAGAGAAGATGGCATCCATTTGCTTACACACAACTGTTGTGAAACAGTTATGTATGCCTTATAAAGGGCTTATGGAGGATTCATTCAGCCTTCATAAGACACGAGGCCTGCCATTTGAGACATAACCGTGCTGAGTTAGTTCCTTCTTCTCTTGTTGTCTTTGCGTCCAGTCCGGCCCCTCATATCGTCTGGAGGAAGATAGGTGCTACCGACCTGCCTGCCAGCGCTCAGGTCAGCATGTCTGGAGCGCTGCTCCACCTCTACAACGTCCAGTATGAAGACTCAGCAGGGTACGAGTGTGAGGCCATCAACCAGAAATGGCAGGACTGGCATCAGGCCTGGCTCTATGTAGAGGGTAAGATACCAACTCCATCTCTACAGTGTTACAATAAGAGAAGAGGGTAGGATACCAGACTCCATCTCTACAGTGTTACAATAAGAGAAGAGGGTAGGATACCAGACTCCATCTCTACAGTGTTACAATAAGAGAAGAGGGTAGGATACCAGACTCCATCTCTACAGTGTTACAATAAGAGAAGAGGGTAAGATACCAACTCCATCTCTACAGTGTTACAATAAGAGAAGAGGGTAGGATACCAGACTCCATCTCTACAGTGTTACAATAAGAGAAGAGGGTAGGATACCAGACTCCATCTCTACAGTGTTACAATAAGAGAAGAGGGTAGGATACCAGACTCCATCTCTACAGTGTTACAATAAGAGAAGAGGGTAGGATACCAGACTCCATCTCTACAGTGTTACAATAAGAGAAGAGGGTAGGATACCAGACTCCATCTCTACAGTGTTACAATAAGAGAAGAGGGTAGGATACCAGACTCCATCTCTACAGTGTTACAATAAGAGAAGAGGGTAGGATACCAGACTCCATCTCTACAGTGTTACAATAAGAGAAGAGGGTAAGATACCAGACTCCATCTCTACAGTGTTACAATAAGAGAAGAGGGTAGGATACCAGACTCCATCTCTACAGTGTTACAATAAGAGAAGAGGGTAGGATACCAGACTCCATCTCTACAGTGTTACAATAAGAGAAGAGGGTAGGATACCAGACTCCATCTCTACAGTGTTACAATAAGAGAAGAGGGTAGGATACCAGACTCCATCTCTACAGTGTTACAATAAGAGAAGAGGGTAGGATACCAGACTCCATCTCTACAGTGTTACAATAAGAGAAGAGGGTAGGATACCAGACTCCATCTCTACAGCGTTACAATAAGAGAAGAGGGTAAGACACCAGACTCCATCTCTACAGTGTTAAAATAAGAGAAGAGGGTAAGATACCAGACTCCATCTCTACAGTGTTACAATAAGAGAAGAGGGTAAGACACCAGACTCCATCTCTACAGTGTTACAATAAGAGAAGAGGGTAGGACACCAGACTCCATCTCTACAGTGTTACAATAAGATAAGAGGGTAAGATACCAACTCCATCTCTACAGTGTTACAATAAGAGAAGAGGGTAGGATACCAGACTCCATCTCTACAGTGTTACAATAAGAGAAGAGGGTAGGATACCAGACTCCATCTCTACAGTGTTACAATAAGAGAAGAGGGTAAGATACCAACTCCATCTCTACAGTGTTACAATAAGAGAAGAGGGTAGGATACCAGACTCCATCTCTACAGTGTTACAATAAGATCAGAGGGTAAGATACCAACTCCATCTCTACAGTGTTACAATAAGAGAAGAGGGTAGGATACCAGACTCCATCTCTACAGTGTTACAATAAGAGAAGAGGGTAGGATACCAGACTCCATCTCTACAGTGTTACAATAAGAGAAGAGGGTAGGATACCAGACTCCATCTCTACAATGTTACAATAAGAGAAGAGGGTAAGACACCAGACTCCATCTCTACAGTGTTACAATAAGAGAAGAGGGTAGGATACCAGACTCCATCTCTACAGTGTTACAATAACAGATCTGATATGCAGTACGTAGCACTTGCTTCTAACACTTTACATTACAATGTTAGTACCACTAACACTAATATATGATTTACTGAAACCAAAACATACACATGGTTTCATTATTGTGTGTATGTGTTTCAACATTTTAAATTGTGTTTTGATTGACAGCTGCTCCTGAGTGGGCTGTGACCATCAACAACACCCGGAAGGACGTAGGGTCAGAACACACCATGTCCTGTGTAGCTAATGGGAAGCCTAGCCCATACATCCGATGGCTCAAGGATGGATACTCGGTAAAGATGCCTGTCCTCCCCCTGCAGGCTGTCATTCTTTAAAGGGCTACTTCACCGTCAAAGTCAAAATTGGACAGATGATCACAAACTCCTTAAAGGGATACACGTATCTACTTCCCCAGAGTCAGATGAACTTGAGGATACCATTTGTATGTCTCTGTGTCCAGTATGAAGGAAGTTAGAGGTAGTTTTGAGGGCCAATGCTAACTAGCATTAGCGCAATGATTTGATGTTTATGGGTCTTTGCTAGCGTGCTTTTGTGGTAGGTGTTTTAATTAACACCTACCACAATTCATTTACATCTGTTGTGTAGTTCCACTGTATAAGGATAGTGAAATAAGCTGGACTTGATCTCAATTCAATAGGAAAGATGGGCACCATCTTATCTAGTACTAATTCAATAGGAAAGATTGGCACCATCTTATCTAGTACTAATTCAATAGGAAAGATTGGCACCATCTTATCTAGTACTAATTCAATAGGAAAGATGGGCACCATCTTATCTTCAATAGGAAAGATTGGCACCATCTTATCTAGTACCAATTCAATAGGAAAGATGGGCACCATCTTATCTTCAATAGGGAAGATTGGCACCATCTTATTTAGTACTAATTCAATAGGAAAGATGGGCACCATCTTTTCTAGTACTAATTCAATTCTTTGCTAGCGTGCTTTTGTGGTAGGTGTTTTAATTAACACCTACCACAATTCATTTACATCTGTTGTGTAGTTCCACTGTATAAGGATAGTGAAATAAGCTGGACTTGATCTCAATTCAATAGGAAAGATGGGCACCATCTTATCTAGTACTAATTCAATAGGAAAGATGGGCACCATATTATCTAGTACTAATTCAATAGGAAAGATGGGCACCATCTTATCTAGTACTAATTCAATAGGAAAGATGGGCACCATCTTATCTAGTACTATTGCAATAGGAAATATGGTTACCATCTTATCTAGTACTAATTCAATAGGAAAGATTGGCACCATCTTATCTAGTACTAATTCAATAGGAAAGATGGGCACCATCTTATCTAGTACTAATTCAATAGGAAAGATGGGCACCATCTTATCTAGTACTAATTCAATAGGAAAGATTGGCACCATCTTATCTAGTACTAATTCAATAGGAAAGATGGGCACCATCTTATCTAGTACTAATTCAATAGGAAAGATGGGCACCATATTATCTAGTACTAATTCAATAGGAAAGATGGGCACCATATTATCTAGTACTAATTCAATAGGAAAGATGGGCACCATCTTATCTAGTACTAATTCAATAGGAAAGATGGGCACCATCTTATCTAGTACTAATTCAATAGGAAAGATGGGCACCATATTATCTAGTACTAATTCAATAGGAAAGATGGGCACCATCTTATCTAGTACTAATTCAATAGGAAAGATGGGCACCATCTTATCTAGTACTATTTTTCCCCCAGTATGGTAAAGGTGAGCTGAAGTTCTCCAGTCTGACGTTTGAGGACTCTGGGATGTACCAGTGTATCGCTGAGAACTACTGGGGTATCATCTACGCCAGCGCTGAGCTACGTGTCATTGGTGAGTGTATAACACAAACTACCAATGATTGGTTAGTCTGTAACACAAACTATATGTGATTGGTTAGTCTGTGCCCTGAACTGCACCTCATTGGTTCGTCTTTGAAAACCAATGTGTATCATTAACGAGCACACCCCCACCGTGCTTCTAGTTTTGATTCTGGGAATGTAAAAAACACCATAGTCATCAACTATAGCAACGACATAGTGGTCACTTATATACACAGTCCTCATTGATAGATAATGACATCCAACCACTTCCCTCCCCATCCCAGCTTGTGCCCCAGTCCTCATTGATAGATAATGACATCCAACCACTTCCTCCCCATCCCAGCTTGTGCCCCAGTCCTCATTGATAGATAATGACATCCAACCACTTCCCTCCCCCATCCCAGCTTGTGCCCCAGTCCTCATTGATAGATAATGACATCCAACCACTTCCCTCCCCATCCCAGCTTGTGCCCCAGTCCTCATTGATAGATAATGACATCCAACCACTTCCCTCCCCATCCCAGCTTGTGCCCCAGTCCTCATTGATAGATAATGACATCCAACCACTTCCCTCCCCCATCCCAGCTTGTGCCCCAGTCCTCATTGATAGATAATGACATCCAACCACTTCCCTCCCCATCCCAGCTTGTGCCCCAGTCCTCATTGATAGATAATGACATCCAACCACTTCCCTCCCCCATCCCAGCTTGTGCCCCAGTCCTCATTGATAGATAATGACATCCAACCACTTCCCTCCCCATCCCAGCTTGTGCCCCAGTCCTCATTGATAGATAATGACATCCAACCACTTCCCATCCCAGCTTGTGCCCCAGTCCTCATTGATAGATAATGACATCCAACCACTTCCCTCCCCATCCCAGCTTGTGCCCCAGTCCTCATTGATAGATAATGACATCCAACCACTTCCCTCCCCATCCCAGCTTGTGCCTCAGTCCTCATTGATAGATAATGACATCCAACCACTTCCCATCCCAGCTTGTGCCCCAGTCCTCATTGATAGATAATGACATCCAACCACTTCCCCTCCCCATCCCAGCTTGTGCCCCCTCATTGATAGATAATGACATCCAACCACTTCCCTCCCCATCCCAGCTTGTGCCCCAGTCCTCATTGATAGATAATGACATCCAACCACTTCCCTCCCCCATCCCAGCTTGTGCCCCAGTCCTCATTGATAGATAATGACATCCAACCACTTCCCTCCCCCATCCCAGCTTGTGCCCCAGTCCTCATTGATAGATAATGACATCCAACCACTTCCCTCCCCATCCCAGCTTGTGCCCCAGTCCTCATTGATAGATAATGACATCCAACCACTTCCCTCCCCATCCCAGCTTGTGCCCCAGTCCTCATTGATAGATAATGACATCCAACCACTTCCCTCCCCCATCCCAGCTTGTGCCCCAGTCCTCATTGATAGATAATGACATCCAACCACTTCCCTCCCCATCCCAGCTTGTGCCCCAGTCCTCATTGATAGATAATTACATCCAACCACTTCCCTCCCCATCCCAGCTTGTGCCCCAGTCCTCATTGATAGATAATGACATCCAACCACTTCCCTCCCTCATCCCAGCTTGTGCCACAGTCCTCATTGATAGATAATGACATCCAACCACTTCCCTCCCCATCCCAGCTTGTGCCTCAGTCCTCATTGATAGATAATGACATCCAACCACTTCCCATCCCAGCTTGTGCCCCAGTCCTCATTGATAGATAATGACATCCAACCACTTCCCTCCCCCATCCCAGCTTGTGCCCCAGTCCTCATTGATAGATAATAACATCCAACCACTTCCCTCCTCATCCCAGCTTGTGCCTCAGTCCTCATTGATAGATAATGACATCCAACCACTTCCCTCCCCATCCCAGCTTGTGCCACAGTCCTCATTGATAGATAATGACATCCAACCACTTCCCTCCCCCATCCCAGCTTGTGCCCCAGTCCTCATTGATAGATAATGACATCCAACCACTTCCCATCCCAGCTTGTGCCCCAGTCCTCATTGATAGATAATGACATCCAACCACTTCCTTCCCCATCCCAGCTTGTGCCCCAGTCCTCATTGATAGATAATGACATCCAACCACTTCCCTCCCCATCCCAGCTTGTGCCCCAGTCCTCATTGATAGATAATGACATCCAACCACTTCCCATCCCAGCTTATGCCCTAGTCCTCATTGATAGATAATGACATCCAACCACTTCCCTCCCCATCTCAGCTTGTGCCCCAGTCCTCATTGATAGATAATGACATCCAACCACTTCCCATCCCAGCTTATGCCCTAGTCCTCATTGATAGATAATGACATCCAACCACTTCCCTCCCCATCTCAGCTTGTGCCCACGACGTTTGAGTTGAACCCAGTGAAGAAGCATCTTCTAGGAGCTAACAACGGCCGTGTGGTCATAGAGTGTAAGCCCAGAGCTGCCCCCAGACCCAGGTTCACCTGGACCAAGGGAAAAGAAGTGCTCTTCAACAACTCACGGTAAATAACGATTTCTTTGTGGGAATTTTATTTCAACGTAAAGGCTTTACAAACGTTTGTTTGATTGGTTGGTTGGTTGATTGATTAATTGGTTGTGGGTTGGTTGATTGATTGATTGATTAATTGGTTGTTGGTTGGTTGGTTGGTTGGTTGGTTGGTTGGTTGGTTGATTGATTGATTGATTGATTGATTTATTGATTGGTTGGCTGGCTGGTTGATTGATTGATTGTTTGGTTTATTAATTGATTGGTTGGCTGGTTGATTGATTGGTTGGCTGGTTGATTGATTGGTTGGTTTATTGATTGATTGATTAGTTGGTTGATTGGTTGGTTGGTTGGTTGATTTATTGACATCTGAGTTTGTTATTCATCAGAGCAACTGTAGGAGAACCTACAAACATTTGAAAGAAATCCAATACTGTGTGGTTGTGAATGACGTGTTTCCTTCCCTCCATAGTATCTCCATAATGTTTGATGGGAGTCTGGAGATCTGAATGCCACCAGGAATGACGAGGGGGTGTACACCTGCTTAGCTGAGAATGACAGAGGGAAGGCCAACAGCACAGGACTCTCACCATCACAGGTATCACTCTCCATCCAGCTTTACACAGCTGTCTAAAATGTGCCCTAATATTGATCTACCTTGAATGTTCATGTGTAGTTATTGGGGACGTTGGGGACAGTCAACCATCTGTTGTCTCATTATCTGATCCCATTCTGATGCTGTATTGACACGAGTACTGCTCTTTAAAGCTGGGTCTGTGTACAGCCAGCATAATGCACAGTGTGAGTCAACAGTCTTCTCTACTGTGTGTGTGTGACACAGAGGCGACACAGATCACAGTAGCCCCAGAGGACACTCAGGTGATGGTAGGAGAGGAGGTGCATCTGCAGTGCCAGGCCTCCTTTGACCCAGTCTGGACATCACCTTCATCTGGTCTCTGGATTTCAGGGTCATCGACTTCTACCTAGAGTGGAAGCACTATGACGCATCATGGTAGGAGGGATAGCACAAACCAGCAGGGTTGGGGTCAATTCCATATCAGTTCAGTATATTCAGGATGTACACTGAAATTCACCTGTTTCTCAGTGTGTGATGTGTTTAACCCTGTCTCTCTGTCCATCCAGGATGGTGAGGACAGTGTGTGATGTGTTTAACCCTGTCTCTCTGTCCATCCAGGATGGTGAGGACAGTGTGTGATGTGTTTAACCCTGTCTCTCTGTCCATCCAGGATGGTGAGGACAGTGTGTGATGTGTTTAAGCCTGTCTCTCTGTCCATCCAGGATGGTGAGGACAGTGTGTGATGTGTTTAACCCTGTCTCTCTGTCCATCCAGGATGGTGAGGACAGTGTGTGATGTGTTTAAGCCTGTCTCTCTGTCCATCCAGGATGGTGAGGACAGTGTGTGATGTGTTTAACCCTGTCTCTCTGTCCATCCAGGATGGTGAGGACAGTGTGTGATGTGTTTAACCCTGTCTCTCTGTCCATCCAGGATGGTGAGGACAGTGTGTGATGTGTTTAACCCTGTCTCTCTGTCCATCCAGGATGGTGAGGACAGTGTGTGATGTGTTTAACCCTGTCTCTCTGTCCATCCAGGATGGTGAGGACAGTGTGTGATGTGTTTAACCCTGTCTCTCTGTCCATCCAGGATGGTGAGGACAGTGTGTGATGTGTTTAACCCTGTCTCTCTGTCCATCCAGGATGGTGAGGACAGTGTGTGATGTGTTTAACCCTGTCTCTCTGTCCATCCAGGATGGTGAGGACAG
This sequence comes from Oncorhynchus masou masou, assembly GCF_036934945.1. Taxonomy (NCBI): domain Eukaryota; kingdom Metazoa; phylum Chordata; class Actinopteri; order Salmoniformes; family Salmonidae; genus Oncorhynchus; species Oncorhynchus masou. The sequence continues at coordinate 233,722 of NW_027013784.1, read as the reverse complement.
TGTGTGATGTGTTTAACCCTGTCTCTCTGTCCATCCAGGATGGTGAGGACAGTGTGTGATGTGTTTAACCCTATCTCTCTGTCCATCAGGATGGTGAGGACAGTGTGTGATGTGTTTAACCCTGTCTCTCTGTCCATCCAGGATGGTGAGGACAGTGTGTGATGTGTTTAACCCTGTCTCTCTGTCCATCCAGGATGGTGAGGACAGTGTGTGATGTGTTTAACCCTGTCTCTGTCCATCCAGGATGTTGGGGACAGTGTGTGATGTGTTTAACCCTGTCTCTCTGTCCATCCAGGATGGTGAGGACAGTGTGTGATGTGTTTAACCCTGTCTCTCTGTCCATCAGGATGGTGAGGACAGTGTGTGATGTGTTTAACCCTGTCTCTGTCCATCCAGGATGGTGAGGACAGTGTGTGATGTGTTTAACCCTGTCTCTCTGTCCATCCAGGATGGTGAGGACAGTGTGTGATGTGTCTAACCCTGTCTCTCTGTCCATCCAGGATGGTGAGGACAGTGTGTGATGTGTTTAACCCTGTCTCTGTCCATCCAGGATGGTGAGGACAGTGTGTGATGTGTTTAACCCTGTCTCTCTGTCCATCTAGGATCGTGAGGACAGTGGAGAGCTGAAGATAATGAATGTCAGTTGAGACACGGGGGCTACACTTGTACAGCCCAGACTGCCGTGGACAACGTCACGCGTCAGCAGACCTCAAGGTCAAAGGTCTTCCTGCTCCTCCCGGTGGGGTGAGGGTTGAGGAGATCAGGGACACCTCGGTGAAGCTGGTGTGGAACCGAGGGTCCAACCATGGCAGCCCCATCCTTGGGTACACCATCCAGACCAGAGACTTCTACGCACTAACTGAAGTGGACTGGAGGGACGCATCCACCTGTAAGTACAGGAGTATACCACCAGAGGGCGGACTTACTCTACCGCTGACAGCAACAACGTGAAAGCACTAGCCTTTAATGCTTAACATACTTTCTCTCTCTCTCTCTCTCTCTCTCTCTCTCTCTCTCTCTCTCTCTCTCCTGCCTGTCTGTCCGTCCCTCCCTCCTCCCTCCCTCCCCTCCCTCCCTCCCTCCCTCCTCTCTCTCTCTCTCTCTCTCTCTCTCTCTCTCTCTCCCCCCTCCCTCCCTCCCTCCCTCTCTCTCTCTCTCTCTCTCTCTCTCTCTCTCTCTCTCTCTCTCTCTCTCTCTCTGTCTCTCTCTCTCCTCCCTCCCTCTCTCTCTCTCTCTCTCTCTCAGCCCCTACGGCCCTGGATTACATGTCAGTGATGGCTGATGTTGTGGACCTGTACCCCTGGATGGAGTATGAGTTCAGGGTCTATGCTACTAATGAGTTTGGAGGCGGGGGAGGCCAGCATCCCTTCAATGAAGATCAAAACCTGGGACGCAGGTAGGGACCAGCCTGGGGCACTAACATGTTGTTGTTGCCAAGAAATGTGTGTGTTTCTGTGTGAGTGTCTAATAACACCTGTTGGAAACACACTCCACTGTGTCTCTCAGTGCCTGTGGTGGCCCGACCAACGTTGGAGGCTACGGGGTAAAGATGGGAGTTGATCATCACATGGACAGTAAGTGTCTGAGTTTCTCTCTTCCCTCTGACACTTTTCAACCCTTCTAACCATGTTCTGACCCAGCGTTCTTCAGTCCTGTTTTGTGCAGAACTACGGTCCACAGGCTGTTGCTCCAGTTAGTAACCAACCCACCTGATCCAATTCATCTATTATTTTATTTGTTTTAGTACAACTCTTGTTTTAGTTTCTGTTCGGATGTGCAATGTGCTTTTGTCGAAATACACCCACCTGTATTCTGCCATAATGTTTCATACAAAATCTATGGTATCTATTTAAAGTTACTAATGTGGTTTTTCTTTGAGCAGCGTTCAATCAAAATGTTGGTCAGTTTGTAATGTTGTGGGTCTTGATGATTAGGTAAATAACGGATGTGATCTTCCTCTGTCATCTTCCATCCACAGCCCGTACAGCCTCAGCACTTCTACGGTAAGAAGTTTGGCTACGTTGTGGCATTCAAGCCTCATGATGATGTTGACTGGTGGTATGAGACCATATCAGACCCAGAGACACGGCGCTTTCGTCCATCGAGACTCCTCTTTCAGGGTCAAGTCGAACGACTTCCAGGTCAGGAGTTCCAGGTGAAGGTGAAGACGTTTAACTCCAAAGGAGATGGACCCTACAGCCTGTCGACCACTATCTACTACCCACGAGATGGTGAGGGTCGTACTAACCCTAACCCTAACCCCACGAGATGGTGAGGGTCATAGTAACCCCTAACCCTAACCCCATGAGATGGTGGGGTCATACTAACTCCTTCCCACGAGATGGTGAGGGTCATAGTAACCCCTAACCCCTAACCCCACGAGATGGTGAGGGTCATAGTAACCCCTAACCCCTAACCCCACGAGATGGTGAGGGTCATAATAACCCCTAACCCCTAACCCCACGAGATGGTGAGGTCATAGTAACCCTAACCCCTAACCCACGAGATGGTGAGGGTCATAGTAACCCCTAACCCCTAACCCCACGAGATGGTGAGGGTCATAATAACCCCTAACCCCACGAGATGGTGAGGGTCACACTAGCCCCTAACCCCATGAGATGGTGGGGTCGTACTAACCCCTAACCCCACTAGATGGTGAAGGTCATACTAGCCCCTAACCCCATGAGATGATATGATGGGGTCGTACTAACCCCTAACCCCACTAGATGGTGAGGGTCATAGTAACCCCTAACCCCACGAGATGGTGAGGGTCGTAGAAACCCCTAACCCCTAACCCCACGAGATGGTGAGGGTCATACTAACCCCTAACCCCACGAGATGGTGAGGGTCATACTAACCCCTAACCCCTAACCCCACGAGATGGTGAGGGTCATACTAACCCCTAACCCCTAACCCACGAGATGGTGAGGGTCGTACTAGCCCCTAACCCCACGAGATGGTGAGGGTCATAACCCCTAACCCTAACCTCACGAGATGGTGAGGGTCATACTAACCCCTAACCCCCCACGAGATGGTGAGGGTCATAGTAACCCCTAACCCCTAACCCCTAACCAAACGAGATGGTGAGGGTCATAGAAACCCCTAACCCCCATAGTAACCCCTAACCCCATGAGATGGTGAGGGTCATATCCCCTAACCCCACGAGATGGTGAGGGTCATAGAAACCCCTAACCCCACGAGATGGTGAGGGTCATACTAACCCCTAAACCCCACGAGATGGTGAGGGTCATACTAACCCCTAACCCCACGAGATGGTGAGGGTCATACTAACCCCTAACCCCTAACCCCACGAGATGGTGAGGGTCATACTAGCAGTATGACCACATCCCGGTACAACCCTAACCTCAACCACAAACCTAACCCTAACCTCAACCACAACCCTAACCTCAACCACGACCCTAACCCTAACCTCAACCCTAACCCTAGCCTCAAACCAGAGAAGAAGAGCTGAATCCTGGTGGATAGTCAATCTGAAGACTTTGGTCTGCATGGTAAAGAGTAGTATATAGCCTTGACCATGGGAGTCAGTGAGGCCCAATCAGGAGAGCTGGAGGGGTTGCCACCACCAGGAGGAAGTTCAATAAAAAACAATGGATTTATTGGCCTGCTTGTCTTTCATAAATGAAGCACTCTAACACAGCACTTATTTATGCAGCACTGAATTCCTGAATCCCTTCATCCCTTGGTGTGATTTTTAATTATGTACTATATTATTTACTTATTCAATTATTTATCTATTCATTTATTGATCCAGCTTGCATGTTTTTTTAAAATTGTTTTAATTCAACTTGTTCATTCTCAGCACTTAATTAACCCTTCCTCCTGTTGTTGAACCGGCATGGGTGACCCCTCGGAGCACTCGACCTTTCATGTTCTCTCACCCTCTCCAGACCGGACTGATGTACAATATAGAAACAGGGCAGAAAGTTGTAATAGGCCTGTGCAACCCAAAGAAACCCTCTTAAACCTAACCCTAACCCTAGCCTCAACCCTAACCCTAACCCTCAGCCCTAACCCTAACCCTAGCCTCAACCCTAACCCTAACCCTCAGCCCTAACCCTAACCCTAGCCTCAACCCTAACCCTAACCCTCAGCCCTAACCCTAACCCTAGCCTCAACCTAACCTAACCCCCAGCCCTAACCTAACCCTAGCCTCAACCCTAACCCTAACCCTCAGCCCTAACCCTAACCCTAGCCTCAACCCTAACCCTAACCCTCAGCCCTAACCCTAGCCTCAGCCCTAACCCTAAGCCCTAACCCTCAGCCCTAACCCTCAGCCCTAACCCTCAGCCCTAACCCTAACCCTAGCCTCAGCCCTAAACCTAACCCTAACCTCAGCCCTAACCCTCAGCCCTAACCCTCAGCCCTAACCCTAACCCTCAGCCCTAACCCTAACCTCAACCTAACCCTCAACCCTAGCCTCAGCCCTAACCCTACCCTCAGCCCTAACCCTAACCTCAACCCTAACCCTCAGCCCTAACCCTCAGCCCTAACCCTAACCCTCAGCCCTAACCCTAACCCTCAGCCCTAACCCTAACCCTCAGCCCTAACCCTCAGCCCTAACCCTCAGCCCTAACCCTAACCCTCAGCCCTAACCTAACCCTCAGCCCTAACCCTCAGCCCCTAACCCTAGCCTCAACCTAACCTAGCCTCAACCCCTAACCCTAGCCTCAGCCCTAACCCTAGCCTCAGCCCTAACCTAGCCTCAACCTAACCCTAGCCCTCAGCCCTAACCCTAGCCTCAACCCTAACCCTCAGCCCTAACCCTAGCCTCAGCCCTAACCTAGCCTCAACCTAACCTAGCCTCAGCCCTAACCTAGCCTCAGCCTAACCTAGCCTCAGCCTAACCTAGCCTCAACCCTAACCTAGCCTCAGCTCCCTAACCCTCAGCCTAACCCTAGCCTCAGCCCCTAACCCTAGCCTCAACCCCTAACCTAGCCTCAGCCCTAACCTAGCCTCAGCCTAACCCTAGCCTCAACCCTAGCCTCAGCCCTAACCCTAACCTCAACCCTAACCCTAGCCTCAGCCCTAACCCTACCCTCAGCCCTAACCCTAGCCTCAGCCCTAACCCTAACCTCAACCCTAACCCTAGCCTCAGCCCTAACCCTAGCCTCAACCCTAACCCTAGCCTCAACCCTAACCCTAGCCTCAACCCTAACCCTAGCCTCAACCCTAACCCTCAGCCCTAACCCTAGCCTCAACCCTAACCCTAGCCTCAGCCCTAACCCTCAGCCCTAACCCTAGCCTCAACCCTAACCCTAGCCTCAACCCTAACCCTAAGCCTAACCCTAACCTAGCCTCAACCCTAACCCTAGCCTCAACCCTAACCCTAGCCTCAACCCTAACCCTCAGCCCTAACCCTAGCCTCAGCCCTAACCCTCAGCCCTAACCCTAGCCTCAGCCCTAACCCTAGCCTCAGCCCTAACCCTAGCCTCAACCCTAACCTAGCCTCAGCCTAACCCTAACCCTCAGCCTAACCCTCAGCCCTAACCCTAGCCTCAACCTAACCCTAGCCTCAGCCCTAACCCTAGCCTCAGCCCTAACCCTCAACCCTAACCCTAGCCTCAACCCTAACCCTAGCCTCAACCCCTAACCCTAGCCTCACCCCTAACCCTAGCCTCAACCCTAACCCTAGCCTCAACCCTAACCCTAGCCTCAACCCTAACCCTCAGCCCTAACCCTCAGCCCTAACCCTAGCCTCAGCCCTAACCCTAGCCTCAACCCTAACCCTAGCCTCAACCCTAACCCTAGCCTCAGCCCTAACCCTAGCCTCAGCCCTAACCCTAGCCTCAACCCTAACCCTCAGCCCTAACCCTAGCCTCAACCCTAACCCTCAGCCCTAACCCTAGCCTCAACCCTAACCCTAGCCTCAACCCTAACCCTCAGCCCTAACCCTAGCCTCAACCCTAACCCTCAACCCTAACCCTAGCCTCAGCCCTAACCCTAGCCTCAACCCTAACCCTCAGCCCTAACCCTAGCCTCAACCCTAACCCTAGCCTCAACCCTAACCCTCAGCCCTAACCCTAGCCTCAGCCCTAACCCTAGCCTCAACCCTAACCCTCAGCCCTAACCCTAGCCTCAGCCCTAATCCTAGCCTCAACCCTAACCCTCAGCCCTAACCCTAGCCTCAACCCTAACCCTCAGCCCTAACCCTAGCCTCAACCCTAACCCTAGCCTCAGCCCTAACCCTAGCCTCAACCCTAACCCTAGCCTCAGCCCTAACCCTAGCCTCAACCCTAACCCTCAGCCCTAACCCTAGCCTCAACCCTAACCCTAGCCTCAGCCCTAACCCTAGCCTCAGCCCTAACCCTAGCCTCAGCCCTAACCCTAGCCTCAGCCCTAACCCTAGCCTCAACCCTAACCCTCAGCCCTAACCCTAGCCTCAACCCTAACCCTCAGCCCTAACCTGTAGCCCTAACCCTAGCCTCAGCCCTAACCCTCAACCCTAACCCTAGCCTCAGCCCTAACCCTAGCCTCAGCCCGAACCCTAGCCTCAACCCTAACCTGTAGCCCTAACCCTAACCCTAACCCTCAGCCCTAACCCTAGCCCTAACCTTAACCCTAACCCTAACCCCCTCAGCCCTAACCCTAACCCTCAGCCCTAACCCTAGCCCTAACCCTAACCCTCAGCCCTAACCCTCAGCCCTAACCCTCAGCCCTAACCCTCAGCCCTAACCCTAACCCTAACCCTCAGCCCTAACCCTAACCCTCAGCCCTAACCCTCAGCCCTAACCCTCAGCCCTAACCCTAACCCTCAGCCCTAACCCTCAGCCCTAACCCTAGCCCTAACCTTAGCCCTAACCCTCAGCCCTAACCCTAACCCTCAGCCCTAAACCCTAACCCTCAGCCCTAAACCTAACCCTCAGCCCTAACCCTAGCCCTAACCCTAGCCCTAACCCTAACCCTCAGCCCTAACCCTCAGCCCTAACCCTAACCCTCAGCCCTAACCCTAGCCCTCAGCCCTAACCCTAGCCATGGTAAACATGTTCTTTAACCTCTTCAAGATGATAGTGTCATGACGTTGCCATCTTTGGGTACAGCGAGAACCATCCCCCTCTCTCTGTCTCCTACAACTAGTCAGAGAGGTCGTAAATTCTCCTACAACTGGTCAGAGAGGTCGTAAATTCCTGGAGGAGATGATCTCCTCATGGCCACAGTATAGAGACAGAGTGAATTTTCATAGAGAACAAAGGAATTTCTTCCACCTCACAGAACTTGAGGTCCGAACAACATTTATGTTCCGGAGAAGGTATAACATATCGGTGAAGAATCCAGCTACGAACTGGTCCAGTTTGTACAATTTGGTGAAGCTCATGGGAGACTGTGCGGCCACATTACCATAATGCTGTTTATATAACAGCCTCAGATATGAGGCTTACATCTAATTGTTGTATAAGATGAATGAGTGAGGATGATACTGTTTGTAAAATTGAGTAATGTGATATTGGACTGTTTAATGAAGGAAACTCCAATTCCCCTTTGAGTTGAACTAAATCAGAGGACCGCCCATGAGCCCAGTTAGGGTCAGGCATCCTGGGACAGGCCCTTTTCTGCAACTCCCGAATAAAACCCCAACTTTGAGAATTTCTCAACAGACCATGTTTCTCTCCATTACGAGAGGACAAAGGTTGCAGACCAGCTTAACTCGATAACTAGAGGGCCAAGGTTTGAGACCAGACTGCTGAATCTTTTAATCATCCACGAGGTTAAACTTTTAGACTATCGATACCGACAGAATAAGAACAAGATATTAATTACTAGTCTGCAGGTGAATTCGGTATCATTGAACGCGAAGAATGACAACCGCCTAGAAACATCTATCCATAACGACATGAATGAATGTCACTCTGAACTATCCATCCTAACCACGACAGAGAGAGAGACGGACAATTCTACAAAAGAAACAAACTTTTCAGCAGAGATCCCGACGACACACTGAACGTAAATATATATATTGATTGCAATTATTCCCGAATGAGTGAGCATTCATGTTCAAAGGATTAGCATTTCAATTGTTACAATTATCAACTGTGTGTTGTCTTATTTCAGTCAACCCCCACTTCCCCTTTGTCTAACAAGCTGCCATGCCGGTTCAGCCCACTAGGACACATTCCCCTATCATTTCTTGTAACCATATTTACATGGTTTGTTTTTGTGTGTGCATTTCTGTGATTGTTTAGTTAGTTAATAAATAAATTATTTAAGACAATTGATGTATGGATGACTCATAGTGAAGACTGGGTTTGTGCAGATAACCAACAATTTACAACGTTTGGAATGAGACTAACGTGAGGTAAAATAAATAATTAATTAATCAGAAGACTATCAGATATGAAAATATTCAAAAAGTTATATTAGAAAAATTCTAACTTTGTAATCTGAATATTTTTCCTTGGTGCCCCGACCTAGTTATATACAGTTACCTGATTAATTAGTTAATCGCGTAATACTAATTACAGATAATCTTTGTTAAAAACTAAAAGTCTTCATTTAATGATAGTAAAGACATGACAATTGGCAGCCTTTACAAGTTTCTCTCAATCTGATCTACCCCTCTCCCCCTCTCTCTCTCTCTCTCTCTCTCTCTCTCTCTCTCTCTCTCTCTCTCTCTCTCTCTCTCTCCCTCTCTCCCTCTCTCCCTCTCTCCTCCCTCCCCCTCTCCCTCCCCCACTAGTCCCCTCTGAGTCTCCTACAGATGTATACTCCAGGCCTGTCTCGTCCCATGAAGCTCTGGTCTGGTGGATACCAGTCATGGACACTGGTACCGGCCTTCAGCAGTACATAGATGGATACCAGGTCTGTTGCTCTTTAAAGTTCCTGGATGTCTAGTGATGTCCATGATTTATGGGGAAGGACACATTTTCCTGCTCAGATTACGAATGATGGTCTGGTTAAGTGATCAGGAAAAACACATCTCACTGGGCACAGACGTCAGTTCAACATCTTGTTTTGATTTACATTTGGCTGAGTTGTCAACTAACGTGAGTTTAATGTGAAATCAACAACAACAAAAGTATCATGTCATTGGATTTATGTTTAAAGTTGGGTGAGAAAAAAATATGAAATTCCCTTGATGATTTTTTGCAAATACAATCAGTTGTTTTTGCCCAGTGGGATGGCCCTTCTCATGAGACTCTAACAAATAAAATACCTTGTGTTCAACTGTGGCTTCCTTGCCAGCCTGACGTGAAAGAAGAATAGGTCTCTGTGTGAGGAACTGGTGAACATTTTGATTGGATCACCAGTTTTGGTTCAAATTGATTGACACCTGCTCTGACCAATCCCGGCTTTCTGACCAGGTGAAGTACTGGAGGAAGTATGACGATACAGAGCCGGGGGCCAATCGTATCTTTGTGCCCGCCTCCAGAACCAGACCAGGCTGGAGAACATGCTGCCAGACTCCCACTACCTCATCGAGGTCAGAGCCTACAATGGAGCCGGTGTCGGCCCTCCCAGCGAACACTGCGAGATGTTCACCAAGAGAGCACGTAAGACCAGATGCCAAAAACCACACTGGAATTCCATATACAGTACATGTCTATTGTAGGTGATCCCGTTGAGATTAATATTCTATTCTCTGCAGCTCCAAGTGTGGCTCCCCAAATGTGGCGTTACATCAGCTACTCTGGCAAGTGGCTGTCGTGTGGTGGCACCACATCTCCTACGACTGGTTTGGCAATGAGTCCTTCCCACTATATTATAAGGTATTTAAAGGCATTTTACTTTGTTTCATTTGAATCTTGCAGCAACTGGTGTGATCCAGTTTGAGCCTGTGGAAATAAGTGTCCTCAGAAGACAAGAAATCCTCTCCTCCCTCCTCTCCTCTCCCCTCTCCTCTCCTCCTCCTCCCTCCTCTCCTCTCCATCTCCTCCTCCTCTCTCCTCTCCTCTCCTTTCCTCTCCTCTCATCTCATCTCATCTCCCTCTCCCTCTCCTCTCATCTCCTCTCCCCTCTCCCCTCCTCTCCTCTCCTCTCCTCTCCCTCTCCTCTCCTCTCCTCTCCTCTCCCTCTCCTCTCCTCCTCTCTCCCTCATCTCCTCTCCTCTCCTCTCATCTCCTCCTCTCCTCTCCTCTCCTCTCCTCCTCCCTTCCTCTCCTCTCTCTCTCCTCTCCTCTCATCTCATCTCATCTCATCTCATCTCATCTCATCCCCTCTCCTCTCCTCTCCTCTCCTTTCCTCTCCTCTCCTCTCCTCTCCTCTCCTCTCCTCTTCGCCTCTCATCTCCTCCTCTCCTCTCCTCTCCTCCTTCCTCTCCTTTCATCTCCTCTCCTCTCCTCTCATCTCCTCTCCTCTCCTTTCCTCTCCTCCTTTCCTCTCCTTTCATCTCCTCTCCTCTCCTCTCCTCTCATCTCCTCTCCTCTCCTCTCCTCTCCTCTCCTCTCCAGGTGATGTTCAGGAAGACTGGCTACATCACAGGGCCGATCTACATGACGGGCTGGCACTTCATTGACTTCCCCATGCCCCAGGTAGGGACTACGAGCTGGAGGTCAGAGGTCGCTATGAGGGTGGAGACGGCCCCATCAGGAAGATCAGGCTTCAGGGTAAGTAAGGGACAGATGGGTCTACTGGTTAGTATCTGGTTGGGAATTGAAGGGCCATGTCAATTTGTGGGTGAATCTCAAAAGTATTTTCCTCGATTCCTTATTTGATTCCTCTCTCCTCACCTTCTCAAAACGTCAGAGGAAAGGAGGAAAAGATCTGAGGAGGAATATTCTTTGAGTGTGTTTGTTGTCCAGACAGTGTCTTACCCAGCATGCCTCTTACCGTGTCCCTCCCCTCCTCCAGGTAAGGCGTCTTTCCTGAGACCCACTCTCAGTCTGGCCGCCATGCTACTGCTGGCCCTGTGCATCGTGGGATTGGGGATATAGAGACCCAGGACATGTCTGGGTGGACTGTGGGGAGGTTTGACAGAAACAACTCTCACATCAACTTCCTACATCTCCTTAAGGACGTCCAATCTTTCCTGAACCTCTTACTGTCTGTATGTCTTCCCACAACAAAACAGAGCACCGTGTCACCGTACAGAAATGACCTGCCGAGCTGTAGAATCTACGAACGTTACTCTACTGTAAGACATCAAGAAATCCTCTCTGATTTATTTATTGAACAGGTACTGAAGGAATTGAACGGGTACAAAGAGAATAGATTTTTTCCAATATGCCTTATGATGAATCATATTGTACAATCTTCCCAACATATTCTAGCCGAAATGTATAAGACAATGACGGACTGTAATCAACACTACACTGTATGGCGTTTGTAATGAGTGAACTGTAAAGGAATGATCAGAGTAAGATTGTATGCAGCTCAGACACCAACTACACAGCCTCTTCCTCCGCTTGACTCACCCAGCTGTTTGGATATTTAGTCTCCACACGTTTGCCATTTCAAGACGACACCAGATTAGAAGTAATGTGTGTTTATGTTTGATTGGTTCCTTGGAGAATCCTTTTAATTGTTCTGTATTGGTGCTGCTGTGAAAATAGATATTTAGTTTTGTTTCCTTTTCTGTTTATTTATCTCTTCAGATTCGTACACACACACACACACACACACACACACACACACACACACACACGGCTCATATGGATATCGCTATAACCAACTCTGCAGAGATTGCTAGCTTTGAATGCTATTCTTTCTTACACTGTACTATACCACACCGTTAATTAGCTTCGCATTCATAGTGAATTCTGTCTTCTAGATGCGCAAGCGAAAGCCATATCGCTACGACAATGCCCCGGTATTTAGGCTTGTTCCGATTTTTGCACTGACGATGGCAGAATGTTTTAACAGAATGGTAACAAGAAATCAGGGTTGAAGAATATTGATGTGCTGCTGTTTTATTTTATTATAGGATTTGTTTTCCCTTGTTATGTATACGAGGATCATGCTGTAAACTCATTAAATAGAATACACATGAATGCTCCAGGATTGTAAGTATCATGTGAGCGTCACTAAATCTTGAGGTTTATTTGTTGTATTACTTTCATCATGCCACCAGGGGGTAGCATTCCTTCATTTTACATTATTTACAGTTTGCAGCCACTCATCTATGAAGACCTTCTGCCAATCAATGTGAAAGGTGCAGTCCAGTACCTCTCGAGTGGACCTTTAGCAGTCCTTATAGACCAGTACCTGTGGAGTTGACCTTTAGCAGTCCTTAT